>NC_135999.1:19956948-20061948 GCF_048128805.1 Centroberyx gerrardi | reverse complement strand
AGGGCAAAGGAGGTAAAGAGGGATAACATTTTTTTTTTTTTTTTACATTGGGTCGCTCAAGGCAAAGGCATTTTCCCAAACCAAGTTCTGATCACAACTGCACTGTGCCGGCCGGCTCAGCCATTCACTATGGAACCAACATGAACAAGAGTTACTGTATTCAGTAGTGAAGCACAGGGCCAGCGCAGTATGGGAGCAAATCAGTCCCAGAATGTAAAAACAGCCTTAGATTGCTGTTGATTTCTAACACAGTGAGCATCTTTTTTTTTTTTTTTTCAGTTTTTGATGGTTAGATGGTATAAAGCTTGTAGGACTGTAGACTTCCTTATGATTGTGCCATCCACTGCATGGCAATATTTCTATCTTTGGGGAACAAATATCCAGTGTTGGAACTTCAGCACCCAGCAACAACGAAGGCACAGAGATTTTGGCTAATTTGGCCGGCTGGCTATTGTCTGACAGACTATGGGACATCTGATTAACTATGCATACTGTCGACCAATTAGAACATTCATTAAAACCTGGGTGTAGGTGACATGATTTACATCAGGAAGTAGATTGGATTTGACAACCAGAGGGAGAGTTTTTCAAAGGGCGTTAGTCAAATTTACACAATGCTGACTGGTAACTTTACATAAACAAGTCCTTTGTTAAATTATCCCATGAAATTGAGAAATGCAACTCTCAATGCACTGGACCTTTACGTTAGTTTTGTTTGAGAGCAGCATCTTTCAAAAGAGACCGAAATAAAAGTAGTGATGGGGTCTCACAACAAGGGTGAAAAGATAGACTCAGATTCAAGAACCTGCCTTGTTCTTAATGTTGAGTGCTATAGTGTGATGTCTTACACTTGTCAGGATGAGTGTGAGAGAACATGACTGAACTCCCACAATGCACTACGCTGTTCAGTCTGTCACTCCTTAAGCAAAATAACCCCTCGTTTCTTTGTTTTACTCTTTCCTTTTATTCCTGTCTGTCTGTTTCTCTCTCTTCTGCCTTTGTTCCCCTTCTTTATGTCTCAGTTTTGATACACTCTAGATTTGAGGTCTAGATAAATCAGTCTGTGTGTGTGTGTGTGTGTGTGTGCGCGTGTGTGTGTGTGTGTGAGCCCGCACCTTAGCAGATTCACATTTAGCTAGACTGTGAAGGTTGCTGCAGCTCTGCTAGCTGTCACCTGCACCATTGCAGCAGAGATTGAAACAAATGAGTGGGAAATGTGGGACAATTGCAAAATGCTGCTCAATATGACACAACACAACCCTAATCGGTCGCCATGGACCTGATGCTGCTACTTAATGCTCCATCTGTCTTTCAAAGTATTCTGGAAATACCCATCTAACTGCCCCTGGATTATAATGCCACGCCGAATCATGCTTGCTCAGATGCTGTAGCCAGGACTATATGATGAGAAATGTTACATTTACATTTTAATTTTGGTCAGTCTGTCCATCTTTCGGTCGATAACTGGTAGATGTTCTCCCTTCCTCTGCCTTATAGCTGTTTCCTCTATATGACAGACGAAGTTTCTCAGTATCACAAAAACAAGTAGTACTATCCAACGCTATGTTTTATTTATGAGTCATTTTTTATTTGTTTTGGCAGTCTAAACAGACAAACTTCAGCTCTGAACCATTAAATTAATGAGGCACTCTTCACCCTTCAAAACAAAAACTTTGAAACTCATCTCTTCCTCTTCCTCTCTCTCCCTCTCCTGTGTCTCAGCTTTGATATCTGCTGGCTGCTGCACCAACAACTGTAGAAATGTCAAGCTATGGGACAGGTAAGAATACCTCTCCACCTTCTTTCCTTTTCATAAGCCTCTTCTGTGCTAATTATACTCTTTGAAAGAATAAGAATAGCCTATGGAAGGTCGTTATCTGTTCTTTCAACAATGGCTCCTAATCCTCTAATTAGATCCTATTATTCTACCTTACCATACTGTCTGCTACTTTTAGCTAGGGCCACACCTAGTCTCAAAAAACTTTTTACATTTACGACTGTGGACCAACCGAATTCCACTGACGGAAATGTCATGCATTGCACAGTGTAAATGGCGCAGTTATAGGGCACCCATGATTTATATTGAATAATGACTCAGTCAGGAGTAACTGATGTATAATGCCTTACATTTTCACTGTGTTCTCTAGTTGATCATTAGGTGATCAACAGAAGCTCCTGAAGCCTGAAAGGGTGAAGGCATCACAGATGAACTCCAGTGACTTTATAATGTGCATTTGCAAATTTTCCCCAGTTCAATCCGGTGTCATTGGAGGGTCAGCGCCTATATGAGTCAGTGCAGTGCATTGTCTCCAGATGAGAAATGTGTTTGCATGCTTGGTCTGGCCCAGGTGTAATCACAGTGGGTTTACAGGAGGACTACAGAGTTAGAGGTGACCCTATCCTGTCCCCGTCTGCTATCCTCCATCTTCAATCAGGCCCCAGTGGGAGGGGGAGATGGCTCTGTTAATATTTAATGACTGCAAGACAAGACCTACCTTCCCCTAGAGGATAGTCGAGTCGCCCCCCCCCCCAGCCGCTCCTCTCACAGAAGAGCGCACACACACATAAACACACAGGCGTGAATACTGGATTCACACATGTTCTCATGGTTGTTCTCACATACAGATATCGTGACTTTTCCTACCTGTGGATGAAAGCGTTTTCATCTTCTTCCCTCCCCATTATTGTTTTCACCCCATCTCTCCATGTCTGCATGTGCTTTTTTTTCCCCTCACTCCCATTATCTCATACAAAAATATCAATGACTCAGGTACAGAAAAAAAGAAAGACGTACTTTTATGTCAGTAGATGATTTGTGAGCTCCAAAAAAGCAACACGGATCTGCTAACAGTGCAGAGTGAAGCGAGGCCCCGTGGCCGTCCCTGGGCTCTCCCCTGCGCTGCAGACAGACGCAGGCTGGAACAAGAGGATCTGTCACTGATAAGCAACACAATAGCCTGCAGTGATGAACATCTTACTCCCCGAAGCTCTCTGTTGCTTTCGTTTGCTTCTCTCTCCAGATCTGTGCAGCTAGCTGTCGCACTTTGTTTTTGTATGTATTGATTTATCTTGTCTAGCTATAGCTGCTTTTCTTTTTAATCTATCTATCTATCTATCTATCTATCTATCTATCTATCTATCTATCTATCTATCTATCGCATCTCTCTATCTATCTATCGCATCTCTCTATCTATCTATCGCATCTCTCTATCTATCTATTGCATCTCTCATTTAACTATATTCCTAGCCAAAATATTAAAATCATATGTATTGGGGAATACTGGAGGCTCAGTTGGGACTTTTGTTGTATTTCGTCCCCCCCCCCCGCGACTTTCCTGTCTGTCTCTACTGTCAGTAGAGGCAAAAATGCCCAAAAATCATATATATAATAATAATAATACTTGATATAGCACTTTTCAAAACAAATGCTACAAAGTGCTTCACACAAATGAATCAAAACAAAAGGTGATAAAAGCAATGTGAGGATAAACCACAAAACCATAGTCACACCAAGTTTATCAGATAAAATGTCAGATAAAACAAGTTTACATTAAATAAAATAAAATAAACACAAATACAAGAGAGTAGAGTATCATCAGTATCATAACATTTATTCTCCTTATTCTTCTTCTTCCTGTACAGCTTTGATGCCTCTTCTTGACCCCAACTTGGCCAGCCAGGCTCCTCGACGGGAGGGGAGGAGGGGGGGTTATAAAGGCACGGCCCTCCTGCGTCTCTGGCCCTGATAGACACGAGGGCCCCCGGGCACCCCCACCCCCCCCCACCACCACCACCACCTCCACCTCCACGGCTCCGGATGGTCCGTCCATGTCCTCATCCATCTCCACAGCCCTGAAACAGCCTGCCTCCATGTTTTCATTTCTACATATCAAGAGTTTGGGGGGGGGGGATGCTATTAGTACGGTTGGTAAAACTCCGGAAGACTGCCACAGCTAAACGGATGAGAGTGGGTATCTCTCCCTGCCAACTGTGACATGGCCTACCTCCTGGAGAGCGAAGAGGGGAGGAGGGAAGCTGGGGGGGGAGATGAAGAGGACTCTGCACTGTTTGTGCCGCTACCCTCTGTTTACAAATGTAGTTCATTGGTGGAGAAGCACATTTCTCGGATTTTCTAGACCCTGCTGTTCTCACCCTTAATTATTTTCCCACACCCTTTCCTCGCTCGCTCTCTCTCTCTCTCTCTCTTTCCTTTTTCCGCTCACCCTCCCTCCTTCCTCTGAGGTCCCTTCTATCTCTCTCTATCGCTCTCTGTCTTTCTCACCTTCTCTTCCTCTCCCCCTCCTTCCCCTCTTCTTCTTCTTCTTCTTCTTCTTCAGATATTCATCATTTTCAAAGTGTGTAATGAGACTGGTGTAATCTAATGTTCTGTCTCTCGGTCTCCAAACGCAAATCCAGCTGATCACATTATTGCCATCATCTCCTCTTTCTCCCTTGTGATTCAGAAATGCGTCTCAACAGAGCTTAAAAACAGAAAACAAAACAAAACGACAAAAAAAAAAAAAATGTTTGTTTGTCAAAGATGTTCTAGCAAAGAAGAAAAACCTCTTCCTGTGTCTTAAACCAAGATGGCCAACATTAGCTGCTGACAGATGTTCTAGTTCTACAAGATGCAATGTTCAGGTGTCATTTTCTTTTTTGTATTATCTTCTTTGCTCCCTAAAAGCGCCTATATATTGAAGCTGGGGAGAAGATTATACGTTTCTCCATGTTGTTTTTTACAAGGAAGTAAAGTCCAAGTAAATAGTAGATTATTGGATTAGTTTTCTATATATATAAATATAATATGATTATTATTTTTGACTTACTGGTATTAGAACAATTATATGAAGATGCATATGATATATATCAAATAATAAACAGAATTCTTTATGTAAAAGTGCATAATTTGTTAAGGTTTTATTTCATTGTGGTACCTACATTCATGACTACTGGGAGGTGACTCTGAGCTGACATTTCATCATGCAGTCAAAATGTTATATAGGCCCACATCTGTCCTATTGCCAATTTGCAGCAGATTCTGGGGTCAGGAAAATACTTAAACTACTGAAGTCGCTTAAAGCAGCAGTGTGTCTTTGAGGAGAGTCAGGCAGTTTAATATGCTAGTCATAATAAGGATCATAATATAAATGCTTTCACAGCTGTTATGTTGAAATCATTTCATATGGTGTGGTACAAAAAATAACCCCATTTTGCTTAATCTGTAATGAAAAGTAATAGAAATGTTGACAACCTGAGCTAACCAAACCACAGCAAACCCACAAGTTCACCTCCACATAGCTTAAAAGCATTGTGTTGGGAGAAACACGACACCCACACACACACAAGTGTTACCACCTCTCATCCTGTCCGATAGGAAAACATAAAAGTAAGTCGGACAGGAATTCCTGTTACATCACTCGGATGGTGCGAGCCAAGTCACCTTCCCCCACATCCTGACCAACAGCCTCAATCCGATTGGGCTATGACATCTGCTGCTCATGATTTTGGACACTGCATGTGTGTGTGTGTGTGTGTGTGTGCGTCCTCGTGTGTACGCGTGTATAATTGCATGTTGGATCAGCCACTAGGTTGTAGCAGTATGAGTTTGGTGCAGGCGAGAGCAAATTGAGGCTGATCTAGAGTGATCTGATTGCTCGGAGTGATTAGGGTTTACTTATTTGGCCAAGCAAATCCCTTTAATGAGAGTCAGTGCCAGGCTGGTATTTAAAGAGAATGCCTTGACACTGCTGTTGTGTATTGTCATCCTATGGGACGCCCTGCTGAGGCTTCATGGGGATCCTGTGGCTGACGGAACTGAGCAAGCACCTTATCAGTAAAGCAGTAAGCGTTGCTGTAATGCAGGACGAAATAAAAACCGTGGAGGCTGCTCTATTTATGGATGTGCCTGATTAGTCGGAAGTTGCACACATGCAGAGAGAGAGGAAACCCATTAGTCATGGTGGTGTTGTTTAAGTTGTATGCCGTTAGAAAGAAAGAAAACAGGAAGAAACCGTTGTAGCCTTTATATAATTTCTCTACAAAGTCAGCGAAGTGCCCACAGTCCAACAATATTAAATGGAAAATAATTGTGCCACTACTGTGTTGTCAGGATGTTTTATGCTGTAGGTTTTGACAGTTTCTGGCTTTTCCACGGGGCGATTCCTCAGTCCTCTGTAGTGTGTGTGTGTGTCTGTGTGTGTACATGCACACGCTTCCTCCTTGCGTGGACATGAGTGTGTTTGTTTATGTACAAAAGGCTGTGTATGCGAATGAGTGTGAGCATGTGTGTGTGTGCGTGCTGTTCAATATGCAGAGTCATGTGGGTGGTGTGTGCATTTCACCCAGGCAGACAGCGGCAGGTTGATTAAGACACGCCCCTGCCTGCTGATCCCAGGAAGGAGAGAGACAAAGAGTGTGTGTATGTGCGCGCGCGTGTGTGTGTGTGTGAGAGAGAGAGTGTGTGTGTGCATGTTTCTATGCGCGTGTGCATGTTTGTGCTTACTGATGTTCATGTAAGTGCGTTTGTGAAAAGTCTGTTGGTGTGCTGAAATTCATGTGTGTTTGTGTGTGTGTGTGTGTGTGTGTGTGTGCGGGTGAGTGCGTGCAGCGCCACTGATCCGCTCTGCTGCATTGCAGCACGTCCTGCCCACACCGAGGTCGCCGTCGTCCTCCACCAGGGCACTTTTCCAAGGTCACAGCAGGTCAATCCTCCCCATCTGCATACCCAGCCGCTGTTCGGGTAAATCTATAAACACCACACCAAGTCTGTGGGCTGTTAGAGCAACCAGACACCAGCAAGAACCATAGACACAGATAACCATACCCTGCTAGCCACAGTAATCTATCAACACACAGATCAGACATGCTGTATGTAATCTACCCAGATGACCGGCCGATCAACCAGGAAAATCTCTCAACAGAAGATCAACTACTGCAGCACACACATCTTCCATACACGCGCTGTAAATGCAGGTATACTCAGATCCAGCGACACTGTAGGGGACCCGGGAGCTGTTAGGCTGGTGGATTTTACTGGCCATCAGAGGAAGATGAGGACTTTTATGCCCGGCTGTGTGGGAGCCATCAGCAGGCGTGCGGGGCCGAGGTCGTACTGGCTCACCAAAAAAATCCTAGTTATAATTTCTCATAAAACTGGGACATTATTGCTTCACATATTATTGACTGAGTTAACATGTGTAGAGAAAGAGGCCGTATTTACCCAGTATTTAGTGCGCTAAACTAAACAAATACACAACACACACACGTAACTGCATGCATATACACACACAAACACATACCTTGGTAGATTGATTTCGATTGAGGACAAATCCAAGTTCAGAGGCAAAATCAAGCAAATGAAATTGTTGCCTTGTAAGTACTGAAAACATCTTTCATCTGCTGCCAGAGAGAGGAGTATTTATTTAAGCACAGAAGCCTCGAGAGCTCCTATACATAAAAGCTTTGGGGACGAAAAGCCACCCGACTTCGTCTTCTGTCTTGGAGGATAAACACAGCACTTGTGTTGGTATGAGAAACAGGTCACCTGCACTTAGCTGACAGGAGAACATAGGTGAGGTAGAGAATCATATCTGTTTGTATTGCTGATGCTCGAGTATTAACCCACCTTCAAAGTGAAACCATTCCAGAGTGATGCATTGTCATGAAGACGATCAGTGCTGTACTGTCACTCTTCAAGAAACTATTCAGCAAAAGCGGAAGAGTGGAAAAGAATGGATTTGAATGCCAGTCAAGCTTTCCTATTAAATGAAAGAACAGACTTCATCCAACCCAAACAAGTAAGCCTGGGACTGGGTTCATACAACTGGGTTCATCATCCTCATCTATTTAATACCTTTACCACACATCATCCACCTCATGTCACACCTGGGATTAATCCCTGCACAAACAAATATCCCTGAAAGATCCATCACTGCCAATGAAATCTTGTTGCTATCACAAACATAGGCATTTGGCAATTCTGTGTTTTTGCTGTCAGTGAACAAGATGGAGTGTGACAGCACAAGGGCCCAGTGTGCATGTGCTCAAAACAGTAAGCTTCCCGAACATCAGCTCGGAGAATTTGGGCATTAATCTAACAGGCGACTCAAGTAGCACCTTGGGAAATGCATGTTTGTGACAGCTGACTGACTTGCCCAGTGCGCATGTGGCTTGCCCAATGTGGCTTCAGGGACCTCTTTGACAAGGAGTGGCTTGCTGTACAGATACTCAACATCAGCTCATCTGAGGGGATGTTCAGTGTTTTATTACATTCATGCAGCAGCTTGTGCTTTCTTGACAACACAATCAAGACACCGGTGCTAACAATGATTTATCATTTAGATATAACTGAAACAAATAAATAGATCCCCCTATGAGTCAATGCAGCAAAGTCCCAAATTTTCTACCTCTAAAAGCACTTACTTTACTTACTTTGTTCATCCCCGTGGGGAAACTTGGGCGCAATATGATACATTTAAGGCGTCACAGTCAATAAATACAATAAAAACAATAGAAAACACACCAATACAATACAATAAGACAAGCCAAGACACCAGACACACCAGACACTGATACAAAAAAAACCACACATTACAATAAAAACGCACCAACACACCAGACAGAGCACACGTACCACCAGTATCCACCAGTATCCACCAGAATCCAGTAGACAGTTCAACATTCAATACAACAAACAATGTCAAACATTCAATAGTAGTCATCCGAGTCTCTGGTAAAGGCATCAGCAACAGTTTGATGTTCAGACTGGGCTAAAGTGCACAAGATCGCTCTAATTTAGTAGCGATATAAGCTGGGAATGAATATTTGTATCTGTTTTTCCTATAGGCTGGGACTTTAAACCACTGGCCAGAAGCAAGTAAGTAAGGCAGGGGATGACTGGGATCAGAGAGTATTTCTTATCTAGAGCTTTAGTCTGACAAATTTTGTCCACACCTAACAAATGGCAATGCTTTCCCAATAAGCTCCCCGGTGTGAATGTAAACCTCTTCAGACAGGCCAGTGCAGGAACAGTGGAAGGAAAAAAAAAAAGATGCAACACCTATCACTTGAGATATTCACCAAACATTCTCCCTTTCCACTGGTCTCTTTCACTCTTCCAGGTGACTGCAGGTTCTCCGGAGAGAGAAAGAAATGAGAAGTGATTACTCCAATGGTACAGAGGCTTCCTCCTCGAGCCTCACTGATTTGAATAAATGTTCAAGTTCGTAAGATTTTGACAGGCATTTTGTTTCTTTCTGTGACTTAAACAAGGACTAATTTGTCTGAGTACACACACATTTGTAATGATAGATGTCTTTGAAATGCTGCCTCTGTATATAAAGTTCTTAGAGGAAACACTGTGTTTAATCTGTGTTCTGGTGACTAATGACATAATTCCTTTGCGATCACACACAAACACTTCACCGTAAACACAGTCTCTTTCACAGCAGAGCATGTTCCCCTTCTCACCCCATGTAGGTCAACCACATCAGGAGATAAGACACTTTGATGCTACATGCTTCTTAAGCTCGTTTGCTAACGACCCGTCTCTACTACAATAGGAGTTAATTACATTCTCTAATGACTTCACACACTAAGGCTAATGGCCGATGGAGATAACAGATCTCTCATTACTAGACTTCCCATATCTCCACTGGAGAGGAGGACTTATTAAACAAACTGCTCACGCTTCAGCGTGGGAACACTTTCTGCGTTTATATGGGTGCTGCTAGCAAGGGAGCCCCATGTTTTTATATCCATCCATATAGTGCTGGTGCCATTAAACCTCGCATTTAGCTTATGAGGCAATAGCCCTTGTAAGTTCTGCACTTCAACTGGGGGTTGCATGTTAAACATCCAAGCAATTACAAGGGAAAGACAGCAAAGTTAGTTAGTAATCCATATTTAAAGTAATAACCTGTGACATTTTCATACTAGTTTCATACTATTTCTACTCATACAGTTTCTACTCTCTATGGCCGATTGATAGAACACAATGGTGATTTAGCCAGTTAAAAGATACGGCTGGTGTTTTTAAATACATTTCTTATTGTCAACAAATCCTATGAAAATAACAAAATCAACAATGCGTTTGCCCTACTCCCGTTACTTTCCAACTTCCCACGTTCCCTTTTTAGCCTTCAAACCGGAAGTCATTGGCTCCAATTGTAAGCTAAAAACCTTTAAATACAGCTCACACATCTTTAAAATCACTAACTGTTACCATGAAAAGTCAGGCTGTTGTAGTTATTACCAAATTCTTCATTACGTCGGGGACTATTTTCGGTGCTACTGAACTACTTTCCTGAGATCGCGAACGTGTCTACAGCCGGCTTATTAAGTTGTTTGAGGAAAAAGTCGGCTGGTCCGGTGCATCGCCATGGCTCTTTGACGTGTTTTTAATCGTTTTTTAAATGCATAGAGTTCTATGGCTGCTGGGACATGGCTTCATTGGGCATCGGCTACATGGATGAGACTTGTTAGCAAAACAAATTCATTGCTGATTTTGTTATTTTCATAGGATTTGTTGATGGTAAGAAATGAATTAAAAAACACCAGCCTCATCCTTTAATGAAAGCTTTTACATTTGCCCTCTAAACACCTTTGAGCAGGTAGCACTTTACCAGGAAAAATCCTCAGGCGTTCCATATGCAGTTGCTTCTCTAGTCTCAGTTGAACAGCCCATGCTTGTTTGTTTGGGGCAGGGTTATTATAGTTTTGGAATTTTCATTAGTTTTTATTTTCATATACTGTAGTTTTCAGTTTTTATTTCCATTTCAGTTTAATTTAATCTATCACTTAATGTAACCAGTGAGACAATTGGTAACATCTATAAGTAACAACTGAAAGTAAAGTTAGTAATCCATACTCCAAAGGGGACCAGTAAAGTTTAATTTTATCTTATCTCATTTCATTTTATTATTAAAATTTTTATCCAGCCATTTATCTGGCCACGGTTCTCATTTCTGACATTTTTCCTGCATTCTTACTGTGTTTATCTGCCTTCTTCCTGTCTTTTCTTTTTCTTTCTCTCTGTCTCATGAGTGGGCGAGCGGGCGAGTCAGGAAGGAACGGTGTAGTGAGACGTTGGCATTAACACAACGCTGATATGCGGTGACAGCAGTGGAGGCAGGCAGAGAGACCCACCGCTGACTCACCGAGACAGGGGTGAGACTGAGAGAGAGAGAGGCTGGCCCCCTACGACAAGCCTCCGCATCAAACTGCCTCTAGTCCCATGACCTCTTGTCCACATCTTTTCTCCTGCTGTGTCTCTATGGTATTTTATTTTTATTTTGTTTTTGCCATTTTGCTGCCATGCAACAAAATGTTATTTCTCATGGACTTAAGAAGTGGTATCTAGCTGTATATCTGGTGTTGGCCATTCACAACACTTGTTTTTAGCATTCACTCATTCATTTCCTTTGCCCACTTATTCCTACTGAGTGTCATGGGGGGCAATGTATGCTGTATCCCAGCATACGTTAGGCAGAAAGCAGGGAGACACCCGGGACAAGTTGCCAGCTCATTACATGACTAACACAGATAGACAGACATTCACATTCATACCTATGAGCAATTTAGAGTCAGCCAGATGAAACCCACACAACATGAAGAGAGTATGCAAACTCCACACAGAAAGGGGCTGGGAATTGAACCTGCTGTGAGGCGACAGTGCTGCCCTGCTTTACCATGGAATTTAAATTTATTCAACAGATTTATTCAACCTTGTTCATTGGTTGAATACGTGATAATTTGAATCAGGTTTGTTGGTACAAAAAGTATTTCCAGAAGTAAACTGGGACACAGCAGGCAGAAAAATGCCTCAACTGGATTTGAAGCCAGCAAAGGAAGTGGATTTGAAGCCACTGTCACTGAGAGATCCCATGTATTGGATGAAATAGCACTTACTGGTACAATGACAAATTGGCCTTCTCTGATGATGCAAAAATGCCTCTTTGACTGATGGCTTGCTGCTTAATAGCCTGCTGATCTTATAGATATTGTAGCTTCACACAAGCTTTTAAAAAATGCATAGATAAAGATAGCAATTGTGGCTTTCTGAGGTCAAGCAATATGACTTTCAATCTGTCCCTGTCAAAGATCAAATTAATAGAAGAGAAGAGGGCCTCCATCCGAGCAATGACGCCAGCAATAAGCCATCCAACCCCGCCATCTGTTGAGCAGGCCACCATGCATCTGGATTATATACACTTTGGAAACAGGGTCCCTCACAATGTAATTATCATCTAACCCAATACAACAAGAACACTGGCCAGCCAAGCTGCAGCTGGATGCGTCAAGCTTTTCACTGACTTCAAAGAGCTGACAGATGCTTCGCTTAGCTTTGTGACAACGTTAACTGCCTTTCTCTCTCTCGCTCTCTCTCTCTCTCTCTCTCTCTCTCTCTCTCTCTCTTTCTCTCTCTCTCACACACACACACACACACATGTACGCAAGCACACAACACATTGTGCCGTTTTGTGTCATGTGTGAGGTTAGCAAAGTTTAACTGCAGTTTAATATCCTGTAGAGAGAGAATTTTTAAGACAAAATGCAATAACCAATGGGGTGCCATTTTACTTCCTATTTCCGCAATGATTAGGCACAAGGGTGCACTCGTACACACACACACACAAACACACACACACACGCAGAAGATGAGGTGAGAAATAAAGGCCCATCTTAGATTGTTTCACTATATTAGTTTAGCTACGGGGCTTGAAATAAAGGATGAGATGACTCCTTGGGGATATTTTTGATGACTTTGTCCCCTCCTGTTCTTTACCTCACTGACATGCCATTCCACGTCCCCTTTTTCTGTGGTTTTATTAGCTCTTTAAAAATAGCTGAGCCACAACTAATACATTTGGTCCATCTGCAGGAGCAGACTGCCGCCATGTTCATGAAGTGGAAATGCTGTCTGACAAACGAGATGTATGTGGAAGTAGTAGAGGAATGAGACAGGGGGTGGGTTGGGGCGGGGATAGAGCATCACTGCATTGCATGGTACTTAAAGAAGTAATCTCTGCAAATATGACGTTGTCACAGAGCTGTAATGAATTATGTTGCAACGACTCAAAATCTCTTAAGGAAACGTTTGTGAATCACCTTGTGAGTAGCTCATGCTCTTTCACAAGATACCTCAAAATGACAAGTGACAAGCTGAGATCCCTTTTGAATGATTTTACATCACGGAGCATGCTGAGTTACATGCTCAGAAGTTGAGTGAACTCTTTTACACAAAGACATGGGAGTGCTTACACACAACCCCCCCCCCCCCCCACACACACACACACACACACACACAATAATCTGTTAATCTGCATGCACTTCAATATGCCATTAGTGTCATTTGAAATGAGAGGGAATAGGTATCATTCCCACGGGACCGTCAGCAAGGGAAAGGCTTTAGGCAGATTTGTTTGGGCTTATCCCTCCTGTTGATAGAGAGAGGCTGACTCAGAGATAGAGAAGGAAAGAGAGTTGGTGAGGAGAGTGAATGTTAGACGGAGGCTGAGTGAGCTGCAGTTCGGATGAAGGGGCGGGCCTTTGTGAGGCAAACGTCATCACACATCCACTGGCCTGCAGATAGAAAACCCTGCAGAGGCAGCATGGATAACAGAGAGACTGAGGGAGAAAAAGAAAAAGGGAGATATTAATCTTTTTTTATCAAACACTGCAAACATATTGCTGTTGTCACATGAAAACCTTGCAACTCCAATTTTGGTGATTCTCATGTTTTTGCTTCGACTGAAGGATTATGCGGACCTCTATGGGTTGAGAAAATTCTCTGACCTCTTGTGCTTCTGGAACCCTTTCAAAACCCATTGGATAATGACAAAAATGCATAGTCATCAGGCTAAAAACAAGGCTCCTGAACAGTTAGCATTTTAGAAATACAATGTTTTCACCCAACAGTGACAATATGCAAATAGGTAAAGTGAGGTACTCTATCATTGCGATACTGTTAATTTCTACTACAACTAATAACAATTCTATTCTATTCTATTTTATTCTATTCTATTCTATTCTAGTCTAGCCTAGTCTAGTCCAGTAATATTAACTTACAATGTAGAGCAAATGCTATTCTATTCTATTCTAGTCTAGTTCATTAATGTGAACCTACAATGTAGAGCAAATGCTACTCTATTCTATTCTATTCTATTCTATTCTAGTCTAGTCCATTAATATGAGCCTACACTGTAGAGTGAATGCTATTCTATTCTATTCTATTCTATCCTATCCTATTCTAGTCTAGTCCATTAATGTGAACCTACAATGTAGAGCGAATTCTATTCTATTCTATTCTATTCTACTCTGGTCTAGTCTAGTCTAGTCTAGTCCATTAATGTGAACCTCCACTGTAGAGTGAATGCTGGGAGCTAACTTTGCAGAGTGTGAACAGTGTGGATGGTGTGAAACAGTGGATGACGTGTTTGGAGCTTTGGGACAAGAATCAGAGAGACAGAGACAGCCCCCAACAGCCGTATTGCTGCCCAGCAGGCCTCGGCCTCATTAGAATCAGCAGCAGTTTGGTTCTGAGTATGTGTGTGTGCGTGTGTGTGTGTGTGTGTGTTTGCTCGCACTTGCTGGGAGGCCCAGTGGGCAGCAGCAGATGCTCCATCCTCACACTCAAACTCCCCCAGCAGAGCCTGTTCTCTCTCTGTGTACTGTTTTTCTCTGGACTCCCCTCTTTCTCTTCCTCTCTTTTATTCGCCCTTTCCCACGTCTGATACATTATGATATATGTACAGTTATTCATGACATATCAACTGACTCATACGCATAGTGCAGCCTCCACTTTAACTGAAGGCCCAATAAGCATCCATGCATTATAAATGGGCGCACGCAAACACACACACACACACACACACACACAAACACATACACAGAGTAGTCAGAACAGTCATTATCAGGGCACAAACACACACATTTGCACACGCATGCACGACTAGTCACTGCTCTTACCCATCAAATCACCTCTTCTAATACTCCCTTTTAATTCACCTTCCCGACAGTAGCAAGGTCATACCTTCCCTCCTTGGGTTGTGGTTTGCGGTTGTGGTGCAGAGAAACAGTAAGAAAAGGTGCTCTCACTAATGTTTTCCGTCATTATCCTGACTATAATAATTAAGAGACCTTGGAAGTTAGACTTTGCTTAAAGGAGAATATGGTGTCATTTGCAGTTAAAGGCCATTTACTTCCATCTAAGTCTAGCTTACATTTCCCCAATCATTTTGCAATGCATACTGCTGTCCCAGCTAACAACAACGCCCCACAGAACAGAAGACACGGCTGTGACAATAAAGTCTGTAAGGCGACATGTTTTTGAGGGATTATTTCCTGGAGGAGACTTCCATGTCTCCCTGTGGGAGTCAGGTGAATGAGAGTAAGCAGAACGTAACGTAATGCCTGCACTGAAAACTCAGGCACTATGAAATAATAAAACAGGGAAGCTTTGACAAAACCAAATTAAGGTTTCATGTTTACTGTATTGGATTATCTAGCTCGGGCAATCTTCAAGTCTGTGGAAGTTGATTTTCATACTGAAGAAAAATGAATGGCAGCACATGGCTTCTGCTGAAGGGAGGAAAACAACCTGTGATATCTCCAGCTAAACTGACTGTGCAGACAAACCAGGAATAATGCAAAGGAGAGAGACAACCCAGACGATTGGCACAAACTTCAGATAAAAACACTGATATAATCCTTTAAGGTGAAACTTATCCAGCAAAGAAGATTTTGATCTCTTGTTACACCAAACATAATCACATCTAAGCTCCAGCAGTGTGTTTAATTGGTCGGTGAATAATTTGAATTCAAACAGTAGCAGTTACTAATATTCCTCTCTGATGAAGCAAGCGATATCCATAAATGGGCCCACGCTTGACTCAAACAATTGTTAAGTTATAAAAAAAAACACTCTGTATGGATATTTCTTAATACAACAGGAGCTTCTGAGCCAGTTGTTTCATATTTGAAAATGCACACACAGCCAAAGTCTATTTTCTCTATATACTGACTCTCTTCCCCACCCACAGTCTCTTGGCCACTTCACCCTGTTCCAATCTCTGAAAAATAAAGCAAAGCTTGTGGTCCCTCCTGCTCGGTGGATATCTGTACTTTCAAGGACAGCAAGGAGTGAAGGGTGTAAAAGTCAGCATTGTGAATGTGGATTAATTGTAAAAAAGTGAAAGAAGGTTCAGTGTCATTGAAAGTCATACATGGTACAAGCAAAGTTCTAACTGTACTTATTTGATCATCTCCATTGCAACAGACACCCAGAACAAAGAGTACGTTCTTGTTTGGTAATATGGTAATGGTAATATAATATGTATTCAATCAGCCTTAATTGAGGGATACATTATCTGACTGTCTGTAACTCTGGCACAGCCACAAACACATACACACACAAACGTAAACATGGACAGATATAAAAAAACACAAACATACATAGGCCGTGCCCCAGCTTCTCCATTCTGTTTGCCGCCCGGCTGCTTGTCCTTGTCTCTGCTAGCCTCCCTTCTCTTATCTCCGACAGGAAGCTTTATCATTCGTCTGAACAGCCGTGTCAACAACCCGGGCTAAATGGCCTTTTCCAGGACCCATTTGGCTCCACATCGATTAAAGACCCCGCCACCCTGATGGGCGATAGCGGCGCGGGGAGAAGCGGGGATTTGTCAGCGGGGAAGCCCGGTGATGGAGTGACTCGGCCGGGCAGACATCTAAACTCGGGCGGGGTAGATGGAGATGGTAGTGGGAGGAGGGCTGCTGAACCTCGACACCAGTAAATATCGGACGGAGGCTGTTTACTGACCTGTCAGAGAGCGGTATTGATTTTCCCCTTGTGTCCAGTCTAAAGAGGTAAACAAGAGAGCAAGAGTACCACACAGTACCGTGCCTACAGGTCCACCTTGTGAATCAATGTGTGCAGGCAAGGCATATTGTTCTTTCACCTGGAAATAAATGACTGAGCTGTAATTCATGCGGATGACACTGTTGTTTTCTACTACAACTGTTTTATTGGGACATCTGTGTGATGGTTTATTGGCAGCAGCGTCCTCGGCAGCTTCCTGTTGAACATGTATTGAATGAAGATGTAATCAAATCTGATAGGAAACTGCAACTCAGCAATTTTAATGAACAGCATGGTAGAGCGTGATGTGGCCTTCGCCTGAAGGGTCAGGGGTCAAGGCTGCTAAATGTGTCATCATCAGAACATATTGATATATTTTAGGACACGATAAATCAGAACATTGATCTAAATGACTTTAAATTTCCAAATATGATTGTCCAATCTTGAAAGATGAAAACAATTCATGAAAATAATGAGTCAAAAGAAGTATTATATTACTGCGTCTTGACTCTTAGAAATGTGTGACCTGAATTAAAAATCGTGTGTGTAGATTTTTCTCTAAATATACTGTCATTTGTCAGGCTACCTATCAGCATTTTTCATCCCCTGCTGTTTTTCACTGCACAACTTTCCTGTCTGCTGTCCAGTAGATGGATTTTTCAAAAGAAACTGAGCCCAAGAACTTCATCATGCAAATCACTGGGGCTAATGTTAGCAACGGCAGCAGTCAATTTTTTGCTGGCATTAGAATGTTTCATTACAAGTAATTATACAGCACTATATTAATGTGGAAAACATGCTGCAACTTTTACAGCGAGGTAATTCCACAGCTAACATATACGTAGCCTTGAATGCCATATGAGCCGCTGTAATGTTTGAGCGTACAGTCCAGGTCCAGCAAGTTAAAGAGATTACACAGGTGCCTCTCCTACTAGATGGTGCCTGTCTTTTTTCTCCACAGAGAGCAAAGTCTGGAGGGCCCACGAAACAGGCCAAGCTGCTCTTAAAATGGCCACTGGGGTGGGAGATTTATCACACCACCTGCACACTAGTAAAAAGAGATCATTTGCTCCCCTTCCTCCATACATAAACTGCTGTCTCATTCCGGGGGGCACAACATTCATCATGGCACACTTTCTGCCACTTCAGCCCTCCCCTACCCAGACATGGTGTTGTGGAGTTACGAGGAAATTTATTAGCCACTTTTATGCATCGATACAGATGTCTTGCCAGACAGGAGTCAGGGCGATGGCTAATCGTATCATGTCAGTTACAGTTAGCGTCAGATTTGCATAAACGCATACGGGTCAGGTATGCGCTGACCTGGGGGCAAAAACAGCGGGAAAGTGAATCTGAAAGTGAAGAAAGGCTTTAGTTCGGAGGCTCCAAAACACCAAACGGATCAAGCAAGTCTTCTATTTCTGAACCAAATAGCAGCAGACAGGCTGTCCTAAAAGAACACACAGCATATCACCAGTGGCGGCGCGTGGGCGGGGCAGCTAGGGCAATTGCCCAGGGCGCCACGCCACTAGGGGTGCCAAATTTACCCACCCTTGTCTTAATTTGATTGTAACTAGGGTGACACTGGGTGACACAGCATAAATACATTTGTCGCGATCTACAAATAAAGAAAAAACAGAAATTAACCTACTATGCTTTTGGAACATTGTACTCCTTGTTTTACTGAGACTGAGTTACAGCAACAGGTTGAGTGCTAGTATATCTCCCGACCTGCTCCCGACGAGTAGCTTTGAGTAGCTTTAAGTCTCTTTAAGTAAAGTAATACTAAAAATTACACTACGTGCGTTGATTTAAGTGACATGAGACACAACTGGGGAGGATTTACTAAATTGTTTTGAATGTAGCGTAATGTATTAACCAATCAAGGGGTATGTGTGTGTGTGTCGGGTGAAGGTAAGATGCCTTGCAGGTTATTTTCGTGACTTTTTGCTGGGCTGTGCTTTTTACATATTTACTGTGTTGTTTTCCTTTGTTTTAGGTTGCCTATTTAACAATTGGCAATGTGTGATGATGGTTAACGGGACATGCATGTTGTGCATTTGGCATAGCGTAATGGTGAGAGGGACACGTAGTTTTTGGCATTTGGCATTGCGCAATGGTGACAGCATATGGCAATTTGGCAACAAAATACATGTCAGGAATGAAGTAAAGATTCACATTCACATAAATTTCATAGTAGATGATCCTATTTTTCTAGTTTTGCATGGTAACGTTGTGTGTGTGTGTGTGTGTGTGTGTGTGTGTTTGAGAGAGAGAGAGAGAACTGATTGATGCTATGGGTCATTGTGTGATTGTAAATTGTATAACCCCCCCCCCCCCCCCCCCCCCCCCCCCCCGCAAAATAACATTGAGTTGGCAACCCTACGTGAAATAGTTGATACAATGTGAGAACATGTGGATGGGCGGCATTTATATTTTTGCCCAGGGCGCCTGATTGGCACGCGCCGGCACTGCATATCACAATACCAATCCCGCAGGTTCAGAAAACCAGACCAAGCTGTCTGTTTTGATTTGTCCATATGTCCCCTTCAGTATCTGTGACACAAGGGTAGACTTTTGTAAACGAGGCCCTTGCCGTGGTGTTTTGTAGTATTGCTGATATTCAGCAAAGCTTTGGTAGAAGCATGTCATTCTTAGTTTAACTCACATGGTATCCTTGAGGACTTTGCTCCAGGATGTAACAACCGCTGTGTGGCTGGAGCAGAGAAGACAAGAGAGCTCTCCAGCTGCAGCGGCACTGGCTGCTGATAGTCCCTTAAATAGAAGTACTTGTAGGGTTGTTTTAGATAAAAGTGGGCCTTGACATAGTGTGGAGTATGAGGATACACACACACACACAGACACACACACACGCACTTCCTCTCCATTGTCAAACACACCCTCAAATCAATAGCCTGATTGGATTTGGTTCCCCCCTGCTTGCTCTCTGGGGGTCCTGTTGATTGGGCTTGGCAAACACAATGTGTGTGTATGTGCGCGCGCACGTGTGAGTGAGCGTACGAGTGTATAAGTGCGTGAGCTTGTGTGTTTGCTTCATTGCACACACAGCAAAGCGGCGACTCCGATCTGCATTCTGAGAAGCTCTCCACGCCCTGGAGCAAAATCAAGGCGAGCGCTCTCCGTCCATCCTGACGAATCCCGTTCCCTGAGGTCCGAACATGCTGCCCGGCCCCATCAAGCTCCTGGAAGTCGGTGACAGTGAGCAGAGGAAGTGGCCTACAGCTGACGTGTCCAATTATTCTGTTAACTCAATCCTGATCAGAATGACTGTGAATCAATGAATCATCGGTTGCCCGCCCGACGGCTGTGACCTCTTCAAACCTCTCATACTGTGGAGTGAAATATTCTCTCACAGCGTTTGGAATTCATTAGCTGCAGCACTTACGAACAGATAAATAATAAGTCATTGAGTCTTAAAATGTTTTGAAGTGAAAAAGTATGCCAATGGGTGACATAATTTTCCTTTTTCACAATCCAAAGTGAAGTGATCTGCCTTTTGTCACTTGCTTCAAGAAGTGACTTCACACCATTAGCAGATTTTTTAGTTGATTTAAGAGAAAATAAGATTTTAGGAGGCATTACTTGTTAGGATAGACATTTTTGCAGTCCATTAAGCAATGTCAGAGAATATGTCAAGCACATGTGTAAAGTCTCCATGACTGTGTTCTTTGTCTTCATGTCTGCTATTCATATTAGCAATCTAATTATTTGTAATGATTTTTACTATAAGCCACATTGGCCAGCTTATATAATATGTTCATCTTCAATTTGATAAACTTACAGTATAAGTCACATTGATGAGCTAGTCCTTGAATACTATATGCACAGTAATGAGTTTAACTGGGCGACTGAATGTGTTTAATAGCACAAAATAGCATATTATCTTTTGCCAGTCCCATTGCTGGTGTAATATAACAGCTTAAACATAAATTGAGAGAAAGATGAAATGAGCAAAAGAGAAAAAAAGGCAAGAATTGTGTGGTACTCCCTCTCTCCCTCTCTATGACTTTGCACTTTTCTCCTTATTAGTAGAGGCGGACCTGCCAGCATCCTGTCGGGGACAGCAGCAGCAGCAGCCCCAGAATGTGGCCAGAATCTCTAATGAGAGGCCTAGAGAGATAACTGATGGCAATCTTAAATTTGGTAGCCATTATACTGGCCTTGAACACTTTGGTTTAATGAGAATTAAAGATTCAAAACCAATGCATTTTATATCAATCAGGCAAACAACCTATGAGGAGTGGAAGATGGGAAGGGAAGTGGGGAGTGTGAAAGAGGGAAAAACACAACACAGAGGGGGCAGCTAGGGCTCTGAAGCTGGCAAGGAGGAGGGAGAACAAGATCGATCACAGCTGATGTTTATGGATATATGTCCTTTTGATATTTCTGCTTATGTCTTTACTTTCATGATAATATGTGCTGTTGTTTTGTCGTTGGATTTCTCCTATTTCACAGGCCTCTGGCAATACACATGGTTTGAAATTTGTTAGGAATGGTTGTCTTCTTGGACCCAAATGCAGACACAGACAAAATGTAAAAGGAAAAGCGATTTATTGGAGGTTGGAATTAGAAGTGGTGAGATGAAGGCAGGCAGCCGGAGTAGGGAAGATGATCGGAGCTGGGCTGACCGGCGAGCTGACGAGCTGGTGGGTTAGCCGGCGAGCGAGACGGCTGGCTGGAGCTCGGGTTGGAGTGTAACGAGCTGGCGGACAGGCAGGAAAGCTGGGTGGCTGGCAGATGTGGCGTGGGCAGGTGGAGAGACTCATGGAGGAAATCCTGGGCACAGGAGAGACACGATCAACATTAACAGAACTTGATACACAAGGTAAGTCCAGACATAAAATGCAGAGCGACCGAGAGTGTGTCTACCACGGAGTTGGTGGAACAATCTGGCGACCACTGGTAGGTACGCCGGGGTTGATATACAGGAGGTGATGAGTGATGAGGTTCAGGTGTGTCGGCAACTCAGGAGCCCAGGAGCTGGGAAGGAGAGGGAGCCACGCCCACGCCACACACGACAGACACAGACAAACACAGAAAGACAAACCAGGGAGGCGGAGACACACAGGGGGCAGGGAACAACGAGAAACACAAGGAAAACTAGAGTCATGGCAAGAGCCATGACAAAATTGGTGTTGTACATTCTGCCAAACAGTCACTAAATGGATTTCTGGCTCTTCTCAACACAGCTATTATGTTTTTATGTACAGTATTAGTGATAAAGGATCATGTTTTGTCAACATAGAATTTCTTCAGTCATTGAATATCTACAATGAGAAACACACTATACAATGAGAAACACAATACACAATACAATATAAAAGTATTTTGTGACATTAGAATATCACTCAATTCAGTTGCATCTTATCTTAAGATAACAATACTGCATGATGTCAGAATGCCACTTATTTCTAGTCAAAACTTCTTGTACTGCATGTTCTATTTGTAGACTGAATTGCACTGCGACCACATGTGTAGGTGTGCTCCCTTTTTTCAGCAACCCTCCTGTAGGAAAAAGAAACACAATGTCCCGCTGACAGTCTTCAGGCAGACTGGGAATGTCAACCCAACCTGTCCCTATGGGGAGTCAAAAATGGACGAGGGATGGGGTAGAGGTGGTGGAGGAGGAGGAGGAGGAAGAGGTAGAGGAGAAAGGGAGGATGCCACAGCAATCAGTGCCCTGCAGTAGGAGGCATGCAGCCACGCTCTGTGGGGGAGTGGTGGTGACATCAGAGGAGCAGCAGGAGCAGCACAGGGTGGCTACACACAAAGAGAGAGGGCAGGGGTAGTCACATGTGCACCGAGACACACACACACACACACACACATACATGCAAACAGTTAAGCATGCAGGCACACACACATACACACACACACACGCAACAGTAAACGTACACACAAAAGCCCTGACATCTCACATAAGCTCCCACATGAATGCAAATGCATTTCTGCTGGCGCCATTAGCACAGGCACGAACATAAGCATTTCCCTGCTTAAAGCACAAGTCAAGGAAGGTTGCTTACTCTCTTTCAGTTCTCACTGAAATACCTTTTAATATTGTCTTATAACTGGAGATAATGTGAGAAACTGTGAGAAACTGAGGCAGGCAGAGATTTGTATTAGCTTCATTAGCTTGCACTATCAAACTCAAGCTCGGACTTAATCTACTTAGTCACTCAACTAAGTTAGGATACAGACAATACATATGAAGGGCTTCATTCTGAAATGCTATAAATAAATAAATTAAATATGTCACCTAATATTCTTTGCTCAATATTTAAAAAAAAAAAAAAATACATCCTCCAGAATTTTACTATTTTGCAAATAAAAGGCTTAAAAAAATCAATTGCCAATTAGCCATTAAACACCCATAATAATATTTCTTTGTGAGTTTTATTCTCATGGCAGCGATCATCAGAGTATAGGTATCTAATTTTTCATATGGTTCATATGGTTTATATCTCCTTTGGAATGAAAGAGTTTTGCTCCAAAATGAGAAAGCTACCATTTGAAAAAAACAGTCACTTACTTGCACATGCAAAACAAAACGATTTATGATCCTTTATATTTTACGCATGAATCTAACCTACTGTAGACCTACTGTATAAAGGTTTGGCAGGAATCATTTGCCTTTTGTGACATTCTATGCAGCCTGAGTTTGGAAGGATAAGCCAGGCTCTGCTGTATGGCAAGTACCACATGTCCAACCAAGTTCCCATGCTAAAAGAACCCTGAATTACTCTTGTGACCTGCCTGGGCCCACTTTGATAGATAATTCCCTTTACGTAATCATCTTAACGTGATTAATAGACTGTGAGAGCCTTCTAAGAGGTGACTTTTGTTAACCTTTTATGGGTATTTCCCTCTAGAGTGGCTATAAGAGGCTTGGCTATTGTCTGTTTCCCCATAGGGGCCAACACATTCTGTCTGCCAGGGTTGATATATCTCTGTGACGTGTTACCTCTTTCAAACAGAGGGGAGAATGAAGTCCATAAACTAAAAGAGATTTCCCAGTAAGTGCATGAAAAGAACATTTATACTAGAGGTTTAGAATCATTTAGGGAAAGATACTCCCTACGGTAGAAGCCTATATACAATTTGTACACTGAAAGCAATCTGGAGCTGTAACGGTAAGTGACACACACTCAACACACACATGCAAATACACACAAATGTACCAAATGCACACCGAGTACGACACTGACCTATATTTATGCGCATGATACGGATTCTTATTAGCATACATCAATACACACACAAACACGCAAGCATGCATGCATCCCTGCATGTACACACGCACACACACACACACACACACACACAGTGGGCTGTGGCAGCAGCAGGTATCCAGTAACAGTGCAGGGCTGGATAGTAACTACTGCAGAGGCCATTTGACACCTCCTCTTCGGAGATTCAGACGCAGTGCTCTGGCAGCATACTGAAACACAAGCTCAGGCTGCCTGGACTCCATGCTTTACACCATTTGGGCTTTATAGTTGGTTTAAAGCTGCCTGACTCCTTTAATGACTTGATCTTTTCTTATTCTTTCTTGTTTATTTGTTTGTTTTGTCTTTCTTTCTTTTTCTTTTTTCTGTCTTACTTTCTTAGACAAAATTAAGTAACTAAACTAACATATTGCATGTTGCCTGTGAAGAGAACCTGTCAAAAACGTCTTGTTGTTTCCATCAAGGTCCTTGTTGTTCCTTCAGCCTCAGCGAGGTGATGACAGCTGTCAGGCACAAGACGGCATACAAGTCAAACCATGAATCAAAGCAACACAGTCTATTCGTCCTATAAAAGCATAATTTACAAACCCTTACAGTAATCATAATATCCTCCAACAGGGAACAGATGGGTATACTGTAATTTCCTTTCAAGCCATTTCCTTACAAGGGGATGCTTTACAGCAATCTCTCTTAAACTCTACCCTTAAAGATCAATGGATTCTGGATATCTAATGGTAAGTATAATTTTATTCCACACCATAGCTCCAGTATGGGCATAGTACTTGAGTTTATGAATGCGCTTGTGATCTTTCATTAAAGGTGTAATTTGAAATGGGCAAAACAATGCTACAGTGTTTTTTTCTGCACAAAGATGCTGACGACAGTTGCTCTGCAGAAGTGAGGAGTTGAAGAGACATGGTTAAAGTGGAGGGATAGATGCTCGGGCCATGGTAGTGATGGTTACATTTGATTGACATGGACAGTTTGTTTACATAGTGACCTCTTGTACTAAGCTGGTCTCATGAAAAGTGGAGAAGAAGATTGCTGCACTGACAGCACACATCAATATAACAGCAAAGTGGAGAATGTGGATAAAAGTGTTAAGCCCATTGCCAATATCAGCTGTGTGTGTGTGTGTGTGTGTGTGTGTGCATGTGTGTGTGTGTGTGTGTGGTGAGAGATTAAGATTTTAAAGTATTAGAAGCACACACAAGACAAACAGAAAACAAATTGTTCAACTGGTGATCTGTTGAACATGTGGTCATGAACTCACATGTGCATGCACACAAACGCACGCAAACACAAAGATGATTTGAAACCAAACCTGTCAACATGTCACCATGTGCCTGCATATTCATACCCCCAACCACCACACACACACACACACACACACACACAAACACACACACACAGATAGACCTAACATACTGACACATCCCTGCCACCCACATAACCACACACCCACACACACACACGCATCACAGAGTAAAACAACATGATGCGGCCCTGCTAATCCGTGTGGTCATCCTCTGGGGTCAGAGCTGACACACATCTCCGGCATTCTGACAGTGATTTCCCCCGTGTGCTGTTGTGCAGCTGCCACCTCAGAATAACCCCCCTGCACCAGCACACACACGCACGCACGCATGCATGCGCGCGCACACACACACACACACACACACACACACACACACACACACACACACACACACACACACACACAGGTCACCAGACAGCCTGACATTGGCCAGTCCTGCAGATCTCTTCTTCCACACCTGTCTCCACAGTTTTTGCCTCCTGCCCGCCTGTCTGCTTGGCTTCCTTGGTTGTTTGCATAGCTGGCTTGCTAACTATTCAACCCCTAATTGCCTGGCTGGCTGGCTTAACTCTCCGGCTTGCTGGGAGAAGTTATAGCAGCAATCTGTTGACTAAACTCCCTCCTGGCTGGCTGACTGTTTAACTGCCTTGATAGCCGACTGGCTGGCTGGCTGACAGCTTAGCAACCAGCTTGCTGACTGTGTAACCCCCTACCTGCCTAACCAACTCCCTACCTAGCTCAAAGGATAACCGTTTGGCTCTGCACCTGCTAAGCCTTCCCCTGCACAGGGACCTGGGGAATGCACAACACAGAGCCCTTTAATGAGAATATTCAGACAGGCACCTGCGGGGGCAGCTACTGAGAGCCACCGCTGGGCCTTTGGGATCAGGGGATTACTGGTGCTGATGGGAGACACACACAAATCCACTGACATAGAGATTCTCTCTCTCTCTCTCTCTCTCTCTCTCTCTCTCTCTCTCTCTCTCTCTCTCTCCCTCTCTCTCTCTCTCTCTCACACACACACACACTCATTATTTCATTAGGTTTGAGCATGAAAACAGAAGAAAATACTTCACTGATGAAAACACAATTTCTAAAGAATGTTAAAAGGAAATGCTTGTGGTTAGCTGGGGCTCATTGCAACACAGAAATATTTTGTACAAGAAGTAACATTTTAAAACAGAGATTCTAGTCAGTGCAGAATTTGTTGTACATAAACAATGTCAATATCTTCGCCCCTAATCTCTATAAACAAACTCCCACACTCCAAGAGAAAAAGGGTCAGATTTTTAGGTTGGTTCCGACCGAATTCAGTCTTCGAGCCAGAATCAAACAAACATCCTGCCAAGTACTGTAAATTGTAAATTGCTCAATTCAAACAGCAACAGTTTAGTGCTAACTTTATACCCTCACTCAGCAATAACATCAGCCCTCAGGTAGTTAATCACAATCCAGGATGAGAAATCAATAGCAGACTGCAGTCCGGTTTCATTCGGCTGAGTGGAGAACATTCAGAGGCGGTCTGATGAACGCCATTGTTCACTATTGAGCCCTGGACACTGACACAGCTCAATGGCTTGTTAATCTGTTTCTAATTAGAACATGATTAGAATAGCAAGTTATGTCTCTTACGTCTCTGACTTTGGCCAACCTTTGCATTTTAGGACCTAGCTTACGAGAAGTATAAGCTGAGCATAGACAGGAAGATATACAGTTCTGTATGTGAGTGTGTGTGTGTGTGTGTGTAGGTGTGTGTGTGTGTGTGTGTGTGTGCTGATCTTTCCTGCTGTTGAGCAGAATGTCATTTTGGTGCATTACGTCACTGTGACGCCTCCACCTGACCTGAGTCACCGTTGCGCCTTCACTTCCCTTTGCTCCTCCACTCATCACTCTTATTTACACCCACAGGCCAATGACGATGGCCAGTGGGCACAAACAAACAAATACACACACCTGCACGTACACACAAAACACTAGACGCACACAAAAGGTGAACACATATTTTCATCACCAGGGGGAGTTCTATTTAGTTTTATGAAAGCGAAATGAAATCACACACAAACACACGGGAGATGAGACAATATTGTCGTGACTGGGGGGAGTCGTGTTTAATAACTTACTGAGGGAAAATGTTTCCATAGGTGGGTGGAAGAAACTTTCTCAGAGTAAATCGTGGGTGGAAAGATCTGTGTCCTTCAGGTCCTGTACAGATGGAGGGAGAGAGAGAGAGAGAGAGAGACAGAGAGAGAGCGAAAGAGAGACTGGGTGCAACATGGCAAAACAGCTTGGGCAATATAAGCACGGCACACGATCATGTACAGCTGCTCAAACACACATACCTTGTACACACACATCCATATATGCTTTTATGCAAAATCCCAAGTTGCACGGGCAGCAGTGCTGATCAAACATCCCATGTGGGTGGTAAGGGCAACATCATAAACTGTACAGAAGGTGAACTTCAGTGCAGCTCAGTTACTTTCCCCTGCTCCCACTAGTCGTCAAAGGCCTCGCATTAGAACACACAGTGCAGTGAGTGAGTGTGTCAGTCTCGTCATCATCTTGTGGATCATTTGGACAGTGTCACGGCATGCGACCCGCAGCGTCCCTCTGGATCAAAGCGAGGAAGCGGGATATGACAAGTGACACGGAGGAAGCTTCAGAAGTCCTGCTCACCATGACTCATCGCTAACTGCCCCTGAGGTTAACACGGCTGTCAATCAAACTGTTTTCCAATCAATGTAGCTTCAGCCAACATAGTTGATTATCGCTTTAATGAGATAACGCTGATTGATTTCCATTAGTTTATCATAGGCAAGGGCGCCTCTGGGACTTGGTTTAATTTTCTTGGTATCCGTTTACCCCGTTTTTGGGGTCAGTGAACTAGATTGACATGATTACCGCTGGTAATGTTTGTGTTGCTAGGTGACTGGAGGATATAATATCAAATCATAATACATTAGTAGCCAATGCAAAAGGAAAAGTTGTTAGACCAGTCATGCTTTCTCTTCCACTCCAACACATCATCCTATCCTTAGCACACACAAACACACACACACACACGCCCACACACCTACACACACACACACACACACACACGCTTCCATTGACTTCATTCTCTAACCCTAACCCTAACCTAAACCTAATCTCAATTCTAAACCTAACCCTAAACCCAAGCTCTGATCATAACTAACGCCTTAAAGAAGTGAGGATCGGCCAAAATTAACTCACTTTGCAAAAATGGCGTCACTCCAAAGGTATAAAACTCAAGCTGGTTCTCACAAGGATAGAAGTACAAGAACACACACACACACACACCACTACACACAACCCAGTCAACTCCTCACCCCTACCCCACCCCCCCGATGTCCTGAGCTGGTGACAGCAGTGACAAATAGCCCACAGATCATCTCCCTTGTCATCCAGAGGGCTCCAATCAAGCTCCAGCCTCTGAGCTCACTGGGTTTGGGTGTGTCTGTGTGTGTGTCTGCCGCGTGCTTAACTATGCATTTATGTACATTATGCATGTACTGTATAAATATGCATTCGAGCCGGGCTTATGTGTGCGTGCATGTGTGCATGTCTGTGTGCAAATGTGCATTGTGTTTGAGCTCATCCATATTTCTGTGTGTGTGTCTGCCCTCCTGCACCATCACCACACCCACAGACAGCCGGTGAGTTAGAGGGCTTGCAGACAAACCTCTGAGTGCTCTCTGCCTCCTCTTCTCTATCCATCTCAATCCATCTCTATGGCAGAGAGCTGTGGATTTGTCCTCTTCACTCCGATTTATCGAAATGATATGTAGTCAGTGTCTGCTCTTGTCATGAATTTTAGAGCACTTTGGATTTTGGGAACGCAGCTACTGAGAAATTATTGGTGAAATGCCGCACAGTCCGAAGTTCGAACTGCCTAAGTATACACTGTATGACATGTGGATGGAGTAAACCAGTGGTTAAAAAATCATTTTCACCAAATTAACCAACCAATGCCAATAACAACTGCATTTAAATCAAACTGTTGTCTCAAGAAAATTACAGTAAAGCCAGATAATTACACTGCAGGAATAAAAGGTTTCTCTTCCACAGTCAAAACCCGTGGGACTCTGTCCTCTCTCATGAGAATGACGCTTGACCTTATAATGCAGTCATTTACATATAACCTTAAGCTTTATGGCTGCACTTATCATGGGCGGTTCATGCTAGTAGAGCTGACTGGGTGATGGGGACGTCTTAGCACCAAGGGCGGCTCTGGAGTAAGGAGGCCGGTTGAGAAAGATCCACAAGGTTAGAGGAAGAGGAAGATTTATTCTATATTTAATAAGACAAGTCAATTAAGGACAAAGTTTTATTCACAATGATGGCCTGGCAAATGACAAAGGCTCTTTTCAGGGGGAGGGGAAGGGGAGAATAATAATAATTTGACAGACAGAAATACACAATGGCCCCCAAACCAAGCTCTAGTTTAGGAGGAAATGATTAGGACGACTGTACAATGCGGGCACAATGCAGTGTAATGGCCAAAGGATTTGTGGGAGGATAGCAGACTAGAAAACTTAGCTTCTGATATTGAAATGGTAGGATTGGGTGCTCTTTGGATAAAAAAAACAAAACAGATCTTCTTTAGTTATATAGAAAGAAAGATGAATCCAATGCCCTCCATCAGTTAAAATGCTATAATAATAGTACATAATAATTGTTTAAGATAGCCCAACACTGATGCAACTAAAATGCATTAGCCACTATTTTAAACTATTATCATGAGCTATTAGAATAAAATCTTTTTTTAACAAATATTGCCTTGGATCCCTCTTTTGCATTTTAGAATTAACTGCTGGGATGCTGGTTTGAAATAATAATTACAAAATATTAACAATGGAAAATGTTATTTTTTTTACATGGAGAGGAACTCAGGTAAAGGAACATTAGAGAGAAAAACCTTGATGTGATTGTAAACAGGAACTTTTCTGCTGCTCATTTCATTTCTGCTTCCCTCCATTCCACTACCACAGACCTTCTGTACTTCTTACCCGCTTTTACTCAACCTGTACCTCTCTATCCATCTCTCCCTGCTCTCTCTTGTGTCTCTACGTATTTCGTCTCAGGATACTTCTAATGTAAGGCTATTATCTTAGCATTAGTCCCACCCCACCCACCCTCTTCTCTCTCTAGGGATGTTCATGGCAAGCTTGTTCTCCAAACAATATTCATTCTGATCTTTCTTCCTCCTTGTTTTATCTCAGTCTTGCTCTCTCTCCTCCTTGCTTTCTCTAGGGATGTGTCTAGTTACCGAGGAGGATGCTGTCCTCTTGGTGACAGCTAGAGGAGGCTGGCCCGTCCCCAGCAGCCCTCCAGCCAGTCCCAGTCGCTCAGGGATCAGGTTGGGTTGAGCCTGCCTGCTGCCATCAGGGTCCTGACACTTCACCTGGGGAACCTTGACTCCCCCATACTGCAGCACCTGCTGGAGCCAATCCCCTCGCATCCCATTACCAACACACAGAAATAATGGTTCTTAACTGGTTCTTTAAATGCCTGTGTGGTTCCATAAAGAACCACTTTATTTAATGGATGGTTACTCATGTTCCTCATATGGTTCTTTGGGATATTAAATGGTTCTTAATTCTTATTTTATTGGATGGTGGGTGATGGTGTAAATTTGGAAAATAACCAACTGTTTACTATCCTATACATATTGTGCAATTGCAAATGAGCCATTGTAAAAGGGCAATTAAACAAAAACACATTGCAGGTATCTAAGCAAAGACGTGTAGAAATGGTTGGCACCTTTATTACTGTACCAGGAAGGAAGCAACTGAGGCGGACATTTTGTTTCATACTATCCCTATCCCCATCGCTCCACTCCCCTCATCGCTCCAAGTGGGGATGCTGGGATAGTTAGAATGCAAAGGAGGGCAGGAGCAGAAGAGGTGAAGTCAGCTGAGCAGTCAGGTTGGGTATCCTCAGGTGCCCCGTGTCACGGTGGGGGTGGGGAGGCGTCTCATGAGGAGAATGACAAGTGTTTTGCTAATGACAGCCATTTTGGTTCATAATGAGAGAAGAGGAGTGGGAGTGTGTTGATGGATTAGGTGTGCAGTGAATTCAGAATGAGGAGTAGCTTAAGTTGAGATAACAGATCCATCATTTTGCCATATCAACACAGAATTTTAATAGTGCTAAAAGTAACAAACACATGACTTCTGATGCTTTTTCATCAACAGAAAGAAGGATTAAGGCTGCGTTCACACATAGCGTTTTTTCCCCGCAACAGCGATCATAAAGGCAGTATGGATTATACTGGACATGTATTGGAAATATCTGATAAGCCTTTGCTTGTTGCACAACACTGTTCTGTCTGATAGAAGTGCTAACCAGCTGGTTAGTGAGCTAGCAGCTGCTCAGCTAACGTCAGGTGACGTTATCATGATCCGCTTTTTATTTCTCCTCACCAAAAGCGCTCCAGGCAGCGCTTTTTCCACGCAAAAAAAACACTATGTGTGAACGCAGCCTAAGGATCACATGGCAGAATATAAAAACAGTCATTGAAAACGATCCTATGGCCATGCGCTACAGAGAGGCTCAGTACTGCAGGTGTGGTCTGTGTGATCTCACAGAAAAACGTGAAATGAACATGACATGTTAACAGCAAATTACGTGTTGGTGGAACGGAAAGTGTTACATTTACGTTTTCCCAGCACGAAACGGTTATGTGAAGGAGACACGACTATAAACAGGACGCAGTGTCACATTGAAGTAGCACGGTGGAAAGTAAGGGTGTTGTGGTCGGGGATGGCGGATATACGTTTGCCTTCGATGTCGGCGACCAGGGTTCGATTCCCAGCGTTTTCAAAGAACATTTCAATCATAAGTCACATTTTAATTTTTAACGAACGTTTTTCTTATTTAACCATGACCACACCATTTCTCTAACCTTAACCAAGTTGTTTTAGTTGCCTAAACTTTACCATAACCTTAACAATAACCTTAACCAAACTTGTTTTACTTGCCTAAATTTAACCGTTAACCAACCTTTGGGACGTAATTAAATTGGTGGCGGAGAAACGTATTTAAATTTATGGTGGAGGAACGTATTTAGATTAGTTGCGGGGGAACGTAATTGAGTTCGCCATTTTAGAGATCGTGTTCATTTCACGCATTTGTGTGAGATCATGTTGGGTTTCTTGCAGCCAGAGAGGGAGTGACATCATCAAAGGGAAACTGGATTTATTTATTTTGGATTTACAAATTGAAGGCCACAATATTTCCAGGGTTAAAGAAGGATTTGATTTCTCCCCTTTCCCTTGAGTGTAGTGTAGGCTAATTCACCATACATGTGGGTCATGACAGTTTTTTGTAGTGACTTTATAGTAACTAAAACTTGTATTTTCTTGTATGAGAACACTGATTTGCCCAATTGTAACTGCTAATATTGCCTATTTGCCTTGCAAATGTTAAGCCTTAAGAATTGAGTTGAAGTGCAATCATGCCCTAGTGAATGTCATGCCCAATTTGCAATGTTTTTTTCTTCCTTATTTTGTAGCTTTAAACTGGCATCAGTTTTTATCATGTTTATGATATTTTGGGCATGTTTTCTGGTATTATCCTGCTTTAAATGACAGCCAATCAGGTTAGACCTGCAGTCATTAAATACACCTGTGCTTATGCACTGATGTACACCCTAATGAAGACAGCCAAGCTGCAACGTGTTGGTGCATTAGTTTAATCTTTTTGTTACGCACTAAATAATAAACATTTTATTTTCTAGGAAGGGAAAGTGCCTTGGTATTCTTTGGATAAACACATGGCTTAGTCCAAGTCTCTCACTCTTCTGCTATATGTAACAGTAGTTGGAAATGTTTAGATATTCTTCTTTTTTTTTAGTTTGTAAAATGGCTTTTCTTGCTAAGCTCATTAGCTGCATGGATAGAATTGAAAATATTAGATTGTACAGTGTCTCCATTGGTGTAATTGATATAGAAGTATAAAGAAGTATGTGATAATTTAAACTTTTCCCACTTTTATTCCTGTGACCTTGGCCAATACGTTTTCAAAGAGCCTATTAAGAGCTGTGACCTAATTCTATGTTAGCATCACCGAAACTATTTGAGGCCTTAATGATTTCACTGACTTTCTGGCTTTTGGATCAGGCCTGAGTGTTTTCCTCATCGAATGTGGCATGCCAGCGCTGGACTGAGTCAGTCCTCTGCCCTTTGTCTCTGAGACACAGTGTCCTGATCATTCTTCTCCTCATCCTCAGCCCACAGCCTTCTCTCATTACAACACACACGACACACCACTGGGCTTGACTCTGACAGAGAGGTCACAAATGTTTCGATGAATAACAGCAGCTAAATAGTGACTTGGGTTCATTAGAGCGGTTTTCTGATGTGAATTAATACGTGGTTAAAGGTTGTTTTGATGCTCCAATAATTTCTCCTTTGTCTTCATCTGTAACCATATTTATTTTACATTTATGTCTGAAAAACTTGTGCTGGCTAACATCTGTTTTTATTCATCTCTACCATTTCCAGAGCATGTAGTACGACGGCTTACCATGACTGTTGTTTTCAGCCGCCAAGACAGGGTCCAGAGCCTGAACATCACTTTCACAAGTAATTGGCTGCACATGATGTGGGAGCTGTGCATCTCACTCCGCTTCAGGCAGTAATGATAGGAATAGTTTCTTTGTCTAACATTGTTATGTGGTTGCTTGGATTGTGGTGTGTATTGCAATGATTTGAAAACCACTGAAAGATTTAATGAGGAAGAGGATCTATCTATCTATCCCTACCCTCCCTTGCAAACGTCTTTGAGGGAAAGTTGAAAAAAAAACTTTCATTAGAAGACATAAGGTCACATTTCTGATAGATTCTGAATACAACGCTTGCTTCTCCTGTTCAACATCATCCCTGGTCAGTGGAAAAGAAATTCAGCCATTCACATCCACCCACTGAGCTCGGCCCGGACTCTATTGATTTTCGCTCCGGTGGGCGAGAGTGGACTCCCACAAAATGGATGACCAATAGAAAAGAATGGTGTTTTGAGGTAGGAGGGTCATTAAGGGCAAGAGAGATTGGCCCCCACACTGAGGTGGCGGTGCAGCTCAACGAAAGAACACTGTCTTGTTCGATTAGAAATTAATCCACAACACCCCGCCAACAAACGCATTCCTACCATGCTCTAAAAAGCTAAGTCAGCGCTTTGCCGTGACAATTTAACAATGTTGGCCTTAATTCTTATAAATTATGGAAGCGTTTCTATGGCAGCCCCAGTAGAAATGGACCTAACTCCAAGTGAATGTATTTTGTTGTCATATCAGCATACAAATGAGTCCTTTAAGAGCAATACCAACCCTGTGAAAGAAAATAATATTGCAGTAGCCAGGAGATATCAAACAGCGACATATCATGTTAGAGCAGGCTGGTTTCAAACATATGCATGGCAAACCATGTTCTTCAAAGCGCAAAGATAAGGCCATGGGTTCATACAGTATATTTCAACTCATACATATCCAATTTTGCTCCTGTGGTGTTCCATATGGATGAACAAGCAATCATAAAAAAGAGAACATGACATTCACAAATAAAATCACATGCCCCATTGTAGTTGGAGGGAAATTCCCTCTGCCTAGTTAATCCCCTTATTTTCTCTCTCTCTCTCTCTCTCTCTCTCTCTCTCTCTCTGAAAGGGTTAACATTTCTCCTCTATCTTTCCTCCTTTCAGATTGCTACTAGTCTCTCTCTTTCTCACCTTTCCATGCCTATTTGTCTCTATTCCTCTCTCTTTCTTCACCTTCTCCCCTCTTCCTGCTCAGCCATCCAGTCTAACACTTAAACAGAGGAAACATTGTGTGTTGTTCAGAGCTGCAAAACACCGATCGGTCCTGACACACACACACACACACACACACACACACACATACAAACACACCCTCCTCTGACAGGGGTGAGGAGTTTCTGTACCCTGCACTCTACCAGCCACTTCCCCCTGCCCAGATGCAAATAAAAATGTCAGCTTCCTTTCTCCTCAAAGGCAACGTCAGGTCGGTGAATGAGTGGGATCTTAGAATCAGGTAATTGTTTTTGGCAGATCCTTGTATTTACTTACTGTATTGAACCAACCTAAGCCGCTGAGAGGTGCACACCAAGGAGGGAAGAACAGACATGAGCACAGATATAGATAAATTATACAGTATTTTGATATAATTTAGTGTTTCTCGGTCAGCCAATGTATCATTTACAAATATACACAATCTGATGTAAATGTCCCATGTGCTAAAATCAGGTGATGGTCTGTGTAGAAACCTGGCTTGGATGTTAGAGGGAAAGGGATCGCTGTCATCACTGATGTTACATTGAATTATGACATCCAGAAGATTCATCAGTAAATTAAAAAACAGTAAAGTAATGAAAAGAAAGAAAACTCTCTATACTGCCCTCAGCACCGATCACATCTACACTCATTTACACTGATACTGCATCTGCACTTTGGCTTACACTGAGGCTGCTATTGTGCCCAAAACTTCCAAGTATAGATGTGTATCTTCAAGTCAGTGTTGAAGTCAGAAAATGATTGAAAAATAATTGTGTCTTAGACAAGAAAGTCAATTATCTTTATCTTCCTTGCACAGTATAAATAAAATTTAAGCTATCCGTATGCTCCAGTGCCTTCCTTGGATAGCTGCCCAGAAACCCTCTTCCAGTCAGTTATTGTTGTCAAGTGTCTTATTGCCCAATAAGGTGTTTGTATTTGTTGTTTCTGTTATGCTGTTATCTTTGTTTTGCAGGTTTTGATTAGTTTTAGACTCTGAACATCATTGGGTTCAGACCCTGAGCATGCATCACACACAATTTGCATGTGAGCATATCATAGTTGCTCAGTTATTTGTCTGTTTTCTAAATGCCATTTGTTTTTTCTCATCAAAAATTGCATGAGAAATTATTGCAATATTTCTAAAATAGCAAAAGACTATCCTCTGAAGTATATTGTGATAAATTACTTTATGTTTTTTTTGAAAGGGCATGGACTGGAAGGCATACTAGAACCCCCCCCCCCCACACACACACACACACACACACACACACACACACACACGCACCTACACACACACACACACACACCTCCAACTATACACACACAGTTAATATCCTGAGATAGCTGTTTTATAGCGATGCCAGAAAATCCAGCACAGTGATGAAATTTGCTTTCTTTTCACTAATAAACTAGATTAATTTCATTTCTTCGCATACAAACATGCACACACCATGTCATATCTACACACACATCACCTCTTCATCAATTTATCTCCCCTGGCGCTGCAGGAAACAGGTGATGAAGTTTGGGCACTCTCATAATCTTATTATTGCTGCACTTCCCTGGTCTGGACCAAGGCCAAAACACATATTACACAAATAAAACAAGAGACAGACAGACTGGGGACAGCAAGGTGCCTCTTCCCACCTCTGGCCTTCTCCTCTCTTGTAGCTCTGTCATACAATGCCACTGAACAGGATGGAAGGTAGTCCTTGACATTTATGGCCAAACCCAATGGGAGCCAAATGAACATGATGGGCAGAAGACGTGTCGGGCTGAATTTCTCACTCGATTTAGCTTGTGATGAATCAGAACTTAACAGCGAAATACAAAACAGCAAGTGAGCGCTCTGTCCACAGAAAACTGGACTCTCTACAGTTAGATATTTTGCCTCTCTCGTCCATTTGGTATCCTTTGGTATAAAGCGATCACAGATGAGCCGGGTTGGTTGTTGTGCTCAATTCACTGATGTCGTATTACATGATTTCTGAGTATTGAAGTCAAATAATTAATAACAGCTGCCTCTTGCTGCAATTTCGGGCCGCCAACATGAAAAGTTGCCCAGTGCATAATTAATCATTTGAAAGCCTTTAGCAATGGGCAAAAGTTGGGTTCTGGACTCAATAAGAGCAATACTGGCTTTGACTTTTTTTGTTTTTCTAGGGCAGGATTCAGGTTTGCTCCAGCAAGAATTCTTTAGTTTGCTATAAAATGCAAACTATCTGTTGTTATACTTAATTATTATTGATAGGACATTGTAAAACCATGAGTTTAATGCATTCATTTGGAGGATTTCACTGTAAACCACACCCACTTTCAGTTTAAACTCCGCCCACTTCGAGAGTTCTCCGAATACAAATAATTTGGTTGGTTGAACAAATACAGATACAAATACAAGTAGTAGCATCTCTGCACACCCCTAGGAGATGGTTAGCTGTCAGTGATATACCATGACCTTTCCTCCAGCCACATACTGCACTGCTTTCTAGTAAATTATATTTTCTTTGCTTTTGTTAATGTAAGCAAATAAAGTTTTTATAATGTTATGAAGCCTATTGAAGTTCTGAAAGATAAATTGGGATTAGCTCTAGTAAAGTAGTAAAGGCAGAACACACCACACTGTAGCATTGGCTGTAGAAAGTCATTCAATAATTCCATGAGATAGATTAATGACTACACTATCGCATGGCAGAAAGCTAACAGTACCTTGTGAAATATGCTGCTGTAGACATAGGATTATCTATCTTGCACCAGACAGAGAACAGGCATAAACAGAGGTTAGCATTAGCTGTGCTAGCTGATAATTATAGCGGCGCTGCATGAGTGATGAGCATGGAGGAGAGGGCACCTGGCCTTGGATATCAGTCTAATGTCATGTTTTCAGGCCAGCAGTGGGGAAAAGAAAGATGGGGGAAGAAGAGGAAAAGATGGCGACCTTCGGTTTTAGCGCCTGAGAGAGAAAGAGATTGAGAGATAGAAAGAGAGATAGAGAGAGAGGGCGGGGTGGGGGGCGTTGGGTCACTCACTAGGCCTGGCTAAGGGTATGATTTTGGCAGCACGGGCCTGAGTGGAGACAGACAGACTAATCCAGACAGAGGAAGACAGAAACAGAAATAGTTGGGCAGGTGCAGACAGATAGGCAGACAAACAAACAAGACAAACACACAGACAGAAAATTAAACAGGCAGCAGAGAAGGAAGCGGGGGGTGGCAGGCACACAGGAAGACTGAGAGACAGAGAGAGAGAAAAAGAAAGGTGTGGGGCAGGGCGGCACTTATACCAAGGGTGTGGATTTACGGCGGCGTCTGGCGTGTCATCTGCTAAGGTTAGTGTTGCCTCGCTGGCAGCGGCAGTCTGTTGGGGTGATCACAGCTCAATCAGCCCAGGCTCCAGCCGAGTGTCACTGCCAGGGACCAGCCATTCGTTATGGCGCTCCTAATGGATATCTGGGCCACATGGCGGCCATAAATTACCATTGCTTCTTCCTCTCCTCCTCATTTTCTATCTCTTTCTCCTTTCTTTCTGCTCCACTCTTTCTCTCTTTCATTCTCTCTCACACCTAAAAGCATTTTGGATTTTTTCATTTCTCGTTTTTTTTTTTCAAGCACTTTTTTTTTTGCTTTTTTTTAAATAATTTATTGTTTTTCCTCACTTTCCTTCTAATAGTGTCTCTCATTTTCTCAGCCCATCAGAGCTTGTTCTCTCTCTCTGATTCTCTCTCTCTCAGACAGCGCAGAGCAACGGAAGGATCAGAGTTAGATTCATGGATCACCAAAAAAAAAAAAAAAAAAGGCGGAAATCAAAGCATTCAGATAGAAACCCATTGTCTCTGTGTGTGTCCCAGGAGATTGTCCTGTGCAGTCAAATCCATTACAAGTGGCCGGTAAGCACCGAGGAGCAAGGATTTTAGAGGCTGCCTCTGAAAGCAGGGACGTGTACAGGTAAATCACATGTGAGCTCATCACTCCAGGGACTATCTTGTGCACTCATCAGATAAGAATAAAGCTGTATCCATCCCTCACGGGTTCGCTGTGGGAAATTCTGAGTGTGTGTGTGTGTGTGTGCATGCGCACTGTTGCAATAGAATCCCCTCACTTTAAAACCATGGGAAAGAATATGTCAGCAACCGGCACTTTCACATAACTTGCACACAAATCTGACACATGCAAATGTGAACCAAACATGCACACCCATATATGTATACACACATTCACACGCACACACACACACACACACACACACACACACACAGCCTGAACACTGCAGGCGTCTCTAGTCCTGAGGGCAGTTGTTCTGCTCTGTTGCATGTGGGTCCTTAACCCAGCAGAGTGTGAATCACAGTCCAGCAGTCAGGTCAGTTAACCCTCCATGAGTCTCCCAGCACATCCTTTCAGACAGACAGACAGCATGCTTCAGCTTTGTTCTATATATAGGTTCTGTATGACCGGGGGGGTTTCAGGGCTGATGAGAGACGGCATCCCTTTATTTAACCCAACGTATGTACATTAATTCAGAATTTTAAAGATACTGGGGACTCTCAAGAAATGTATGCATTTCTTATGTCCCTTGAGACATTATATACTGTAAAAGTATCAGTTTCTACTTAAAATATATCTGTGTAATAAATCACAAGTTTTTGAATAGGCAACGCTAATGAGGATATATGGTAATCTCAGAGCATCCACTCGTTAAGAATTGTAACATTAGAAATGTTGCGCTTTCAGTTGCATTACTTGAATCCCACCCAAACATACTAAGTTTGCATCATTTGAATGGAAAGTTTGGTACCATCTGCCAATCAGTATTCAGTAATGACACCCTACCTAGTCGTTCCTAGTGAATTTGGTCTATTCATTTACTTAGTAATTTACAAATGGAAAGCTATAGAGCGTAATGGTTTTTACCTCGAGATTCCGTCAATTAAAGTGGAGTAAATAATAGAAAGGACTGAGAAAACTTCCCTACGAGTCTCCTGTTTGGATTCCACCGCATCCATCCTCTATTCAATCCATATTTCTTAAGAGGTCTTGCTGAATCAGAGTGTCAGTCAGGGTGAGAGAGGCATTCACATTTACATGCAGCGAGGCCAGCCTCCATACACAGAGCTGAGTCACGATTACATGCCCCTGAAGTGCTGTTGTTCATTCTGTCTCGTTGGAAAACATCTCTCTAGGAATCTGACCTTAGCCTCTGACAAAGGCACTGACCTTTGCATCATATCCTCTGTTAACACATCACATCCTGCTTGCTTATACATCACTGCAGAAGTGAATGGGAACAGTGATCGTACAGCAGCTTTCCAGCAAAGGTGAAATTATGCGATGTTTAGATATTTAGGTAGGTGTGTAATGGATGGATATTATTGTGCTTGCATTATAGCGATGTGTACAATGAACTATTTGTTTGTGTGCTGTTGATTTCAATAGGTACTGTACTTTTTTAAACAAATCCAGCATTTTGAACAGGACCTTGATGATGAAACAAACAAATAAATAATAAAAACTAGTCACATCACAACTTTGCCTTTGTGTTTGGAATAAAAATGTACTGCAGCAATAGCCTACCTCCTCTAAAACACTTTAACACTGTTAAAAATAGCTAGCCTCTTGGTGATGTACCTTGCATTTCTGGGTTAATTTTGTTTGGTGGTGTATTTTTCTTTTTCACATGGCAAACTGGCCAAATGTAGATGATGTAACTTCACACTGCGATATTTGCAACATAGCTACAGTGAAGTTTGACAGCAGAAAGTTTTTCAGTGATCTAAAACATAACATTTTGGTGTCAATCTCTCAGAATCAAAGAGCAAGAGCTTCTTTCTGGACAGATCATGTTGCACCGACATTCAACAATTATAAAGGGAGAAATCAATTGTAGAAAGGGCAGAAATACCAATTTCTCCACTGACTGTAGCTTCAATAGACCAGAATGCAATGCAGCAACAAGACCTGTTGTGTTTTGAGCAAGGTCCGGCAAGGCCGACCGGAAAAACTCGCTCTCTTGCTCTTACTATGCTATTGCTCTCACTATCGCTCTCTCCACCTACATGTATAACCCATAGCTGAATGCAACAAGTTCACGCCCGTTCTCTGGAGTTTGTCGCAAGTTATTCTGGGAAATGTAGGACATCACTAACTGAAGTAGACGAGGCAGGTTGAGGTACAGTGGGTACACTAAAAAAGTAAATTACAACAAAATAACTGGAATGCACTGAACATCACAGATGAAATATAACAGTGTAAGTGTATTCACAGGTGGATTTTTCCTTTAAGGCTAGAATAGCTAGCACTCTGTTGCTAATGTTGGCCCATTACCATATATCTGCTAGCTGTCTCCTGGCTGCAAATGTAATGCCCTTCAAGTGACAGGTTAACATGCAGATGTAAATCAGGAAATCCACACTGTAAAAGGAATCACTAATCACTGCTGACTGAAGAGCCACACCACTCCTGTCTCGCTCATCGCCATAGGGACGTGGTTTCTGGGATTGACGCGGCAGGCAGGTAGACAGGAGCCGGTCCCAAGTGGGCTATGATTGATTGTCGGCTCCGCGCGCTCACCTGCACGCCCTCCAAGGCTCCTGGTAGATAAGCATATTCACAGCTCTCTGTCTTGACCTTTGCACGGTAATTTAGGGACAGGCTAGGGCTTCCTGAAAAGAGCTGAGTGCTTCAAGTGTCACAAGACGCTGCAGTGGACCTCAGTGTGTTGTCCATGCAGTTCACAGCCAGAGAGATCAGGTTGCATGCATGGTATCAGCAGTAATAAGCGTAGTGACAAACACAAACACATATGCTCCGAAGATGAATGATAGGCATCCATGTACAAAAATACAAACAAAATACTAAATAGATAGATAGATTGATAGATAGATAGACAGATAAATAGATAGATAGATAGATAGATAGATAGATAGATAGATAGATGTGGGTAAGGAAAGTTACACACTTTTACAATTATGTTCTATCCCAGGGAACCACACTTTCAATCTGTTAACGTGTTTTACACACACATCATTTACACTGCATATATTAGAGCACGCGCTAAGAAAAAACATTTAAGCAAACCATGTGGTTAATCCTGTTAAGCCCATTAATTGTCACTATTATGCCAAAATAGGAACTCAAACTATAAGAAGATATAGGAGAAAATAAGGGGCCGCAAAAATATTTCATACTGCAGAAGAATGAACAATACTCTTCTATTCATAACATTTAGATTCCAGTGAAATACAGGCAGCATTACCGATGCAAATGTGGCCATCACTGTGCAAATCTGAGACTTAGCAATCAAAAGGCCTCAAACACATATGAGAGAGAGAGAGAGAGAGAAAAAGAAGGCTCATTTTCCTCACTCAGAGGGCTGTTCAAAAGACAGACTGTGCAGACAGAGAGAAAGAGAGAGATTTCTTCTCTGCCTCAGCTCTGACAGCTGTGACCCCTCCAACTCTGCATGAGCTTAATCAGCTTGTTGAACACTCTCTCACTCGCTGCCTCGCTGACCTTATATGTGGAACATCTGACAAACCAAACAATTAAGTTGGAGAAGAACAATAAAGTGGAATTTACTATGACTTTTCGAAAGATAATATAAATGGCACTTGTCAAATATAAGACTCCGTATAGAGATTTCATAGCCACTACCACACAGCCACAATAAAACAACAGTCCATTTATTCTCATATAATGGATACATAATATGGCCAACTCTGAGCCTTTGCCAATGATTTGCTTTATTATTATCTCTTTCTTGCACACCTTTTAGCCACAATTTCCAGTCAATTTGGCAAGACATGACTGGCACATGTTTTAGGACCATGAACATCAAGAAGCAACATTACAACTGACTAGTGACCGCAAGTTTATGAGGCACGCAGCACCATTTGGGGAGCGCAGCCAGGATTTTTGGAGAGCATTTTTGCCTGCAAATGTGAAGGACTGGAGTTCTAGTCCCAACAAACTCATTCTTTCAATCTGAACCCTACCTTAACCTTAAAGGGATGTTGAACTTTGTACCTTGAGTTGTGTAGCTTCCTAGACATGATATATCGAACACAAACAAAGCAGATTCTTCTTCTGTTATTAAACCTTTCAGTTTGAACAGGTGTAACACCAAAATTCTTCCGACCCTAACCCCTAACCCTAAACATAAAAACAGCGATTCACTTGATCACATGTGATCGACAGGACTAGTTTTTTTTATGTATTGTCAGAATCTGCTTTGTTCACCTTCATTTATGTGCTACAAGTGTGATTTTCAGTCATACACTGGCAGTGAATGGAGAGAGAAAAAAACGCAATTCTCCAATCTTCTCAACCACAGCAACAGATAACAGAGAATCGCCGATTTTGGGGTTATATCATGTCCAAGAAGCTACACAAGGTACTACCAAAGTTCAACATCAAACCTTAACTGTTCTGTTTCCTTACCTAACCTTAACTTGACCCTAACTAACTAATGTTTTTACTTGTCTAACCGTAACCTGACCTTAATAATTAGGTAATTAGTCTCTGATGCTTTCTCTTATTATGTTTTAGGGGTATACGGTTCTCAATTTAGGTGTCTGGCATAGTTTTCTTCTCAGAGGCTGAACAATTGTGCTGCTGAGCAGATCATTTAATCGCTCCTCAGAAACAATGGGTTGAGCAAAAGCAGGTGGGTAAAGCAGAACTTAATATTGTTTAACTGCTAAGATTATTTTGGTTGGGTAAGATTAAATTACTGTGAAATTCAATTAGATTAAAGCCCTCTGTTCTAGCATCAGTGAAACTGCTCCAGGGATGGTAGTTTCAGACTGAATAACGAAGCAAAATGCTAATTCAAGATTAGTGTCAGGCAACCTGAGCCAAAGAGGCATCCGGCCGGCAGAGTCAGTCATGCTGCCTTAACATGTCATCCTCTGTCCATCTACTCCTGCTGCGTGCCCCGTAGGCTACTAAGCATCAGAAGGACACTCACGTACACACACGTACACACACACACACACACACACACACACACACACACACACACGCAGCATCACAGCCAGCTCTCAAGTGAGAAGACAAATGCTAATGACTGTGTTTGTTCACTGCTTAGGATGTAAAAGTGTCTTAAAACAGCATGTGATAAAAATACATGTGTAACAACCAGGCTAGTAAACTGTTCTATTTGACTGTGTAGATTTAAAAACTGCTATATAAGAGGGTTCTACATTTAAAGCAAAAAGTGGGCTGACACACAAAATGCCTTGGTGATTCATTTTCTTTTTTTAATGTTGAGTGAACTATACATTTTTCTATCACAGCCTTCTTGTGTATTGCACAGCTGACCCTATGAACATGTCTAACAAAAAAAGCAGGATCTATTTACAACCAAGGAGGTTCTATTTACAACCTGCTGGTGCTGGAACAATTGTCATTATTCTTCTGTATAGCAACAGTTAATTTAATCTCCCATCCATTGGCCAACCGACTCATATAGCCCCTTGTTAAACAGACGTGGCTAGGTGTCCTACACTCCGCTAATATATTATTACTTAGCTCCTGCTTTGCTATTTGCCACAACGCTAAAGTCCATAGGACCCTTTTTTTTTTTTTAATCTCCTAACCATGAGTTCCCCTATTAGCTCTCTTCCCTGCCAGGAAACACACCTGGCAGCTGGTCAGCTTGAGCACCCAAGGTACAGTATGTTTTGCTCCTGATAGTCTGACCATCTGCAGGCTCAAACCAGCCACTAGCTGGTCCCAGCTGATATCACCAAGCAGCTCAAGCAGCTTGGGCCAGCTATTTGAGCTGTCAGTTAAAGGGGCGATAACTAAGGTGTTTTCTGCCACTTGGCACAAAATGACCATAATATAGACTATGTGCAGAGGTTTGATTGGGTTGTTTATCAATACCAATGACTTAACAATTACTTTGCCGTGGGTGCTGAGATTTCTGTCTTTCAAAACTCCCCTCTCATTGGAATTTCAAGACACTCCCAATCACCTAATACCCATGCATTTTCAACTGCAGAAAACACTCATTTGTGTGAAAGGCAAACTGAAATAAGTGTCATAAAATCACTTATATTGACTTTTGAGCAAAGTTTTTCAGCATGCAGATTCACCAGCAAGCCTCTATAACGACTAGGTGTTGGTTGTTCCACTAACTTCCAACAGGGTATTGGGTATGGTTGCCATGGTATTTTATAGCATTAGTCGTTAGATTTAATATTGATTAGGCTTAGAATATTGGTGGAGCTTTTTCTTTCTTGCTTTTTCTTTTGCGAAACAAATAGCACATCAGAATTATTTGGCTCATTTGGATGGAGACATGCAAATAAGCTCTCAGATTGCTTTCAAATTACCAGGTTCTCGTCTTAGATCCAAACCTCAACTGACATTGCATTGTTATTAAAAGGGGGCGTGGCAAATTAGCATCTGAGGTACATAAGCTATTCATGTTCTGGGTCTGGCAATTCTGGCTCTGGAACTGATTGGAACTTTTTGCCTATGATCACAACCCCCCAAAAGGTAGAGAAAGACATATTTTATGACTGAAAATGGGCGGAATTCCTCTTTAAATGTCTGGCACCAATAAAACTACAAAAGATTTAGTACATATTCATTTGTGTGGATATTTTTGCATATCACTAGCTGTGGTATTTCCAGAACTTGAAGTAGTGATTAAAATCAAACTACTTCTATTGTCATGGGAATCAAATGAAATCAGCTGCCTTGCTCCACCATTTTAAATTGACACTAATTATCCATCTTGGTGACAGCTGCTACTGACTTGAGCATTGATTAGCAAAGACGGGATTTCCACTCCTCTTAACTCTTTTATGAAATCTATCATCTAGAATCAGTAATTTCCGCTATAGCAACATGGATTTTATTTCTTTTCTTTTGACAATTATGTAATATTTGGAAAGCACATTGAAGGACGGGGAACCTCATTTTCAAGCATGCCGAGTTTACCTACAGAGAAATGCAAACCAGAGACAAACAATTTCCAAAAATGTAGCTGCTATCATCAATTAACACATTCACCAAACATCAACTAAAACATTTAGTTGAATATTAAGAATGCTGGGAACAAAGAAGTTCCACTTAATTTAGACTCTGATTCACTAACCAGGAGTCTAGGACTGAAGTATCAGTTTAAGAGTCAGCTCTTAGAGCCAGTTTTCAGTTATTTCCTTGAAGTAGACAACCCAGCTGTGATACAACCACAATCACAACAAACAAGAGAGATGCACCCAGCTAGCTAGGTATCCTTGTCCAAACATGATCAGAAAATGGATTCATCCACTTGCCATGTGCTTGCTAGCTAGAAACAAGCTAACTGCTGATCTGAGGTGGAAGGAATGTTGTTGTGGGCATTTTTCTTCTTTTTCCTCATCTGTTGTTTGCCTACATCTGTGAGACTGGGTGGGAAGCAGAACGTGATAGTGAGCCAGCCAGGGATGTTGACCTTGGAGGACTACCTTCTGGCAACAGATCTGCTTCCTGCATTGATTTTTATTTTCATGGCTGGGTTATTTGGGTTTCTGCCCTCGAGTGGCAGCTAGGCCGCCGCCAAGGTCAGCTGGGGAGACGAGGAATCTGTTTTTGTCTCCATCAGTTTCATAATGTAAGTAGATATGGATGTGTTGTCTGGATCTTCTTATCTCTCTGCTCCATCTGCTGTCACTCCCACCAGCTCTATACTGCCACTTTTCCATTATCATTTGGAAAAGAAAATATTAAAAATGAAGTTTTTTAAGCATAGGCTAATGCATAGATCACTATAGAAAGCACATTTCTGACCGAAAAACACATTTAATAACTAACATTTAATAAACTACATTTCACAATTTTGTACGAACCTAGTACGAATATAACAGCGTGAATGTTTGAATTGAATGAAAACAAATAACATACATGTATAAATAATTAATAAAGTTTTTGCCACTATTATTTTCTTCTGTTTAAGTAATCCATCGCATTTTGGTCATCACAATAGTTCTTATCTTAAAGGGACATTCATCAGAGCACATTTCAACAGTCAAACATCAATAAAGTCTAAAAATGACAAAACAATAACAAGTGTTCTCCTTGTGAAAGTAAAAAGATGCACTGCACATTTGGACACTAGTGCAAATACTGTAGGTTTTTGTGGCAATTTGTACACCATTGGTCTGGTGAATAAATTACTTTTTGAGCTTTGGAGACAGATATGTATTGGAAACAAGGTCCAGTGATGAATATCAAGAATGTAAACAACTGTATTTGATTTCAAGGCTTAGGGTAATGCATGCTCTACCTGATCAATACAATGGATTTGGCCAAAGTTCTCCTTTGTTTTCCTGAGTATTGCATAGGTAGGTTTCAGAGAAGGAGAGAGAGGGAGGGAGACAGAGAGCAAGAGAGAGAGAGAGAGAGAGAGAGAGAGAGAGAGAGAGAGAGAGCAAGAGAGAGAGAAAGAGAGAAGAGATAATGATACAGAGGAGAATCCTACAGGCTTTTCAGAAAGCAAACTGGCAGTTGAATGCTTACTGTTATGCTACTCACAATACAGCCTTGAAAAGCCTCTTTCGTGGCCACAGAGAAAATAAAACAGCCTTTCATGATTGCAGTAATAACTAGTAGACCTTCCTCCAATACTCTGAGGTTGAGAGGCACATCTGCAACACACACACACACACACACACATACACACACAACCCTAGTGTCCCAATAAATTCTGCTAAAGCCTTGTGATTTATAACATGCAGCCCTCCGTCGACATGGGAATTAGCTCCGATTGGTGGAGGCCCAGAGTCTGCATATGGAAAAGTGATGGATGAGGAGACTTCAGGACAACATATGATCCGATCCAACAGCAGACACAATGACCGAACAGTTTGTCTGAGGATGACTGTATACATCCCAGCCATCTAATCAAATCCCAAGGATGATGGACCGACTCCCCCCCCCCCCCCCCGCCTCCCACCATATCTCACAAACAGGGAGCATAACTCATAATAATACCAACTAGATGGACTTGTCTTGTAGTGGAGAAGCTGACCTACCTTTGACCTACTTCTCCCAAGAATCGCCAACATCAACCACAACAGGCAAGATGATGCGCCCATCCCCCATCCCACTCCCCTGCAGTGCCTTCTGTCCAGTTAAGTCTAACCTCCATTTTCCACCTGAATAAAAGCCGCCTCAGGCCCAGTGAGGGGGCTAAGAAAAGATCAGAGGAACATGCTGCACCGGGGTGTATGGATTGACCACAGTAAGACGTGGAGCAATACGTTTCTATTCGTCAAGTTTTTCCAAATGCCTTGAGCTGTTGTGGAGATAACATTCAATTCAAGATTGATTCAAGATTGAAATGAAAGGGGCATGTTTTGAGAGATGCAAGACAATAAAAACACAAATACATACATATATCATTTGAATAGAAGAGATTTCATAAGGCAAATACTGTACATACTGTGAGAGAAATGCATTTAAGGGGAATGTCCTCCGTATGCCATATCCAATTTTCGTTTCACTCTGTCTGTTGTAATCTATCTGCTTATGTTGGTATGTTTAGCTTCTAAAATCACGCATTGATCCATGCTTTCTTTTGTAACAGAATCAGTCAAAACACAGTAGCCAATGGACATAATCAATAGTTTCCACACAATGTCTGTTGGTGAAATGAAGTCTACGATCGACCAACAATTGACCCCATGACAATAGTATGTATTTGATAGATTATTAAGCAGCATTGTTGGTCTTTTGTGTGTCCAATCTGTGACTGCAGGGCAAAGTGACACGTTGCTGAGCATAGCACAAAAGCAAATGCTGTTGCTTCAATAATTAACAAGGGCCAAAACCTTCAGGCCCGTCCCCCAAGAGCTCCTTTGCAATCTGTCTCTCTCTCAGCTAGCCTTTCCCAACTGTCGCACACACTCATGGCTGCCACTGCTTATTGCATAATGTGTATCATTTTCTTCCGAAGCACACATGTAGCCTACTGTATATGAAAGCATCAATCAAAGCATGCATGGGTACACATGCTCATGTATGCAAACATACTGTATGTGCACAGAGAAGAAGGCACGAAACTGCTCACATTTGCACTCACATAAATGTACACACATATAAGTGTGCTTGCATGCACACAGGCCGACACACACACACACACTCACACACACACACACACATATACACACACACCTCTGTCTTCCATTGGCAAGCAAGCCTCCTGTTCTCCTATTTGTAATTACACCACCTGATGATAAATAACGTCAAAACAAACATACAGGCAAAGAAGTCGTCATACTATGATTGATATTTAAAGTTATGCTCCAAAAGTCACTTGCACTACTACTCCTGGGAGGCATCAGCTGAGCCAGATCAGTTATCTGACGCGGTTCAGATGGGGATCAGGCAATCCCCATGGAGGGTTTGCTGAGACAGTGGTATGAAGTAAACATGCTGCCATCTAGTGGATATTGGATTGCAAACACAACTGCCAGTGCCAAAGCAGTGGAAAAGGACCATTTTCAGGAATAATGCAGTTTAACAATGTACCTTACAAAGCATGTATTCTTCATAAATCAATACATAAGTTTAAAATTCCTAATGACTGAATTATGATATAAATTCCTAGAGATTTTCCCTTCCTCATCCCCCCCCCCACTTTCCTCTCTTCATCCCCCTCTCCTGCACAGAGCTTGCAGTTCGATGCACAGAGACCGCTGGGTCGGACAGAGATACAACTGCAAGACAGAAGCTTCCGGATGTTTGGCTCCGATCCACCAACCACAGACACATCAATACACACTGCACTGTCAGGTACCTGCTTAGAGGACCTGAGATCTGCCTGATACTTGAACAAGGCTTCATTCAAACACTTATATGTGCTTTACTAATAGCATGCTAAATTATTTAGCCAATTTTGGAATTGTTTGGGTGTCAAGTTGCATTTGTAAAATAGCAGCCTATATCTAATTTTATCTCTTTTATGTGACATTCAATAGTAGCCATACACAAAATAGACAATGTGGCCATTATAAAAAGTTTTATGACTGAAAAGACCTCATTCTCACTCACAGTCAAGTGGTCTGCACACTTAAGACCTTTTACTGCCACTGCATTGATTCCAACACCACACAGGTTATTAAAGGCCCATTCCACTGCTGTTAAGGCAGTAGTATTTAGGAGTGATGCCCATTCCACTGACACACCACCCCCTCTGGGCTCAGGCTCAGGAGTTAAGTTACATTGTTGTGGAGCAACCAGGAAAAGAAATAGGATTGTCTGATTGAGAAATGTCCTTCCGAAATGTGTCATAAGCTTTGCCAAACTATAAACTGTGTGTGCTATGGAGTGGAGCCCCCACCCTCCACCCCCCCACCTGGCCTGGGAGGGCTCTCCCCAGGGAGTCACCTCCTTTCCCTCATGTGGGCATGATGCCACCACTCGTGACTCTGATGCAGGCGGTGAAAGGAGGGGTCTGGCACACTGCCCAGCCCCAAGAGGCGAAGGGCTTTGTGTCTGTCAGGGCCTAGTATGGATTTTACCTGCTGTACAATACAGACTCATCTTGTTATTTTTGTGTCTTCCAAATTATAATCCATCATCATCTATCACCTTCTGGGACAGATTACTGTAAAGATCTGCAGTGCATATGCATCACACACACACACACATACACACACATACACAAGGGTTTCATTCCAAAACGCTATATATCCATTTAGGGAAAAAATACTAGCTGAAAAACTCAGCAGGCAATACCTGAAAAAAACATAAATGACTGCAAATGCCTTCAGATGTTTTTTAAATTGTGGACATATCTCATTTTGGAACTCTTCATATGGCCTACAGCATTTTTTTTTTCTAACTGCAACCTTAGTGAGGTGATATTTTGAGTGACAGCTTGCCAGCTGCTAGAAAATGTGGGTTTTTTGGGGAGGAACTGAGCTCCTTATGGAAGATGTGGAATGGAAACATTATTGTGGATTATCCTGTGGATTTTGCAGGATACATACCATGCATATACATATTTAAATAGCCTACTCACATCACTGTGTTCAAACCCAGCTTAAAACCTTTTTTGCTTACCTTTTTTCCCCCATCCTTCATGTGACTCTCCCACTGAAAATAATCTAATAAGGCAGAAGTGCTGTAAAGATAATGCTTTAAAAACAAACAGTATTGTTTTGTCTGGGCAGTCGCTTTCAAGAGGGGGTCCGGAGATTTTTGTTTTTATTTCTGCACTAATAGTTGTGCAGTAGTGTGAGCAATACTATCGTGTTTCAAGTGGAATGGACTAGTTGTAGAGCTACTGTAATAATGATTAGTTGTTGATCAGCAATCTTGGATGGTCTCTAAACTGACCTTCATAGTCTCTGATAGTAAATCAGCCCACCCAGCAAAATGAATATCCAAGCACTGAATTCATTCAAACAACAAACTTTGGCAGACACTTGAAATGTGAGATCTTGCATCCTACTGAATCATTATCGGTTTCCATATCAGGTGATGTGAGGGCTTGAGATGTAATGCTTTCTACATTGTGCCTGTGTGTGTGTGTGTGTGTGTATGTGGGTATGACTTAAGTCACTTTCAGGGACACACACCAGATTTAAGACCAGTTGATTGGGGACGGCTTGTGCAATTGGGAACAAAAGCCGTGTCCCCAATTGGTAAAAAGCTGATTTTTGGGTCAGTGGTTAAGGTTAGAGTTAGGGTTAGGTTAAGGTCAGGGTAAGGGTTAGGTATAGGCAAGTAGTGGTTATGGTTAGGGTTAGGGTAAGTCTCCAGGAAATGAATGTAAGTCTATCTAAATACCCCAAAAGTGACTTAAGTAAGACTGTGTGTGTGTGTGTGTGTGTGTGTGTGTGTGTGTGTGTGTGTGTGTGTGTGTGTGTGTGTACATGTCTGTGTGCACTAGTGTGCTCTGTGTTCATTCAAACGCATCTGTGTATGTGACTGCGTGAGCATGTACAAATGTATTATAGTATGCACATGCAAATGTCTGTACATGAGCTAGGTGTGGAAGTGTGGAGTCAGAGAAGGTACACCTGTTTGGAATGCTACTATCCTTAGTTTCTTAGAAACACAGTATACATAAGCTAAAACAAACAGAACATAATCCCATGTGTAAATATATTATTATGCATATGTACATCTATCTATCTATCTATCTATCTATCTATCTATCTATCTATCTATCTATCTATCTATCTATCTATCTGTCTGTCTGTCTGTCTGTCTGTCTGTCTGTCTGTCTGTCTATCTATTTATCTATTTATCTATCTATCTATCTATAAATACATAAATACATGCATCATGATATATTTATATACCTTGTGTATAAGTGTATCTACGTATATACTTTATATGCATGTTTAACTTAATTAAAATTAATGTTAAAACTAGTTCCTTCGCTCTTCCTCCAGGGCATCTGCAACTAATTTCACTCACTGTAATATATCTGTAAATCTAAAAACATTTGGTAGACACTTTCATCCAAAACATCTTACACAACCATGAGTGTATGCATTTTTAGCACGGGTGGCCAGATTGGAAACAGAACACTATACTGAAGACAGTGAACTATTATGTTCAAATATGCAGCTATTTCAAATGCATCACTTCAACTTATCTCGGGTGTAATGATCATACAAGTGGAATTACCAAACAACCCAACCCATTGTGCAGGGTCTTTACTTCACACAATATGTTTCAGGGTTCACCAAATAAATCAAGCAAAGATGCAGAACACATTTGATGCAAACTGCACAAATTCAGCATGTGAAGACAGACTATTGGGGTATATTATATGATAAAAAAAATAAATAAAAAAAAAACAACAACAACTAAAGTAACACTTTATTTTGGATAGTCCAATGTTGATCAACTAAGTAGAGTTTCAACAAAGTGTCACTTGCCTATTCCATGCATCTCTACAGACTATGTAATCCTAACCCTGACCTAGCCTAATCCTAACGTTGACCCCATTTTTTAATCTAAACCCAACCCTAGCCTGACCATAACCTGACCCTAAGATTAGCCCAGACATTGAATATCTATTGACTACTTTTCACACAATCACTATCGCTTAAAGTCTACTGAGTTTCAATCACTTGAAACTCAGTAGACCTTTGCACATTATAGTCACTTGATAGGAAGGTGAGTATCACCATTGGACTACCCACATAAAGTGTGACCAAAAAAAGAAATAGCATATAAAAACAATGTTTTAGCTTTCCTTCCAGCAACCAATGATGTACTGCACTGTCACCAAACATACAGCAGAGGGAGACACAGCTCAATTTATAGGGCAGTGAGGCCCAGCGCAGATACTACAGTACCACTATCCTCTCTATAGGCCCTGTTACACAGAATTCATGGTATCTCTTGATATTTTCCCTATTTAGATTAAGTATGATTTATCTTTACTTATCATTGCTTTCTAATGATCTGCAGTATAAAGTTTACCAAAACCATTTTGGCACTAAAATGTTTCCCTGTTCACTCAATGGATCATATTGGAGGAGGATACTGGTGTTTGGGGAAACTCAGGAAACTTCTTGCTTTATTATGGGGTAATGTTCTATTTTTGTCCACTTCTCTAATAATGTAGCTGCATGAGACTTCCATCCTGCTTATCATTCACTGAAACCTGCAACAGCGCATTGAATAATAATAATACTCCATATGGGCAATAGCTGAAAAAGAGACGAAAACTACTTTAATAACATTTAATTTAACCTCTATTCATCCACTTGAAAGTCTGCCTCACCCACTGGAGTAAAAGTGGGGGCTAAATAAGTTGTAACTGTCAGACCCTATCAAATCAACTTACCGCAGTATAACCTATCATCAGGGGTATATTATATTACACGTACACACACACACACGCCTCTGCAATTCAAGCACGCACACACACACACACACACACACCCCAGTGATCTCTATTTTTCTCTTTCAAACACAAACACAGACACACACACAGACATAAATGTGAATGTGCACGGGTGCCATGCACACACATGCACACTGATGCTGGCACAGACAGAGAAATCTTGGCCTGTCTAATGGGGTGAGGCACTCTGGGTGTCTGGCATGTGACAATGTAGTGGGTGTTTGCCAGGAACCAGGAACCAGGGCTCCCAACAGACAAACAATCCTCTCTCTCTCTCTCTCTCTCTCTCTCTCTTTCTCTCTCTCTGTCTCTCTCTCTCTCTCTCTCTCTCTCTCTCTCTCTCTCTCTCTCCCTCTCTCTCTCTCTCAGCAGGGAAAGAAGACATTCTTTTATTTCATTTCTTTTCTTGTTACACCTTACGGCCTGGAGACACTGAACATGATATGAGTTTGGAGATAGCTCTTTTTTCTCCAAAACCTGCATAGCTTACAGTGGCTGGAAACCGTACTGCAGGCGTTACTGATCAAACAGTGAATACATGTGTGGAATACATGCGGACTGCTAAAATAGAAACAGGAAATTACATCATCACTGGCTATGCTCCTTGATGGTCCATAATTTTCAGGCAGAGAGGGGGCTGCAGAGGCAGAGGAGGGGTGGTGGATGGTGTGTGTGTGTGCATGAGTGTGTGTGGGTGTGTGTGTGTGTGTGTGTGTGAGTGAGGGGGGGGTGGGGGTGGGGGGTGGGTAGTGGGGGGGGGCGCAGGGATTGAGGAGCAGCACGGTCACAGGTGACTGTCATGTTTAATAATGATTATCACCACGCACCTGCGGCCCCCACGCTAATTAACTGGACGCATATGCAAATGAATCCGGGGATAAAAAAAAAACACAAAAAAAAAAAAAACAGCCCAATGGAGTGGCAGTGAGCGGCTTGTTCAGCTGCTGGATTTGATTAGGGTAATGAACGGTCAGCAATGGAGGCACCAGTGGTGGTAAAAGGAGGAGAGATAAAGGAAAAAGGAGGATATTAGGGTGAGAGGGGAGGAAAGAAGGAGTGTTGGGGAGAGGTGGAGGAGGGGGAGAGAGAGAGAGAGAGAGATATCACCGCGGTAACATAATGGGAACAGGTGGACGAGTGGACTGTTGACTGAGGAAATGAGGGGAGGGAGAGGGAGAGAGCGGAGGGAAGTGATTGTGTGTTTGTGTGTTTTAGTGCAACCAATCCAAAGCCACAAAGTCTGAAGCATGTACTCCATCTGAATCCTGCCATCTTCATCAAAGGAAGCTCAAGCTTTCGCAATGTAAACACTCTCTTATTTCTTCTCAGACAGCGAGTGTTTGATTGATATTATGTGCAAATATGTATCAAAAACATTAGAAAAGAGACAACAATGTTTTAGTGAGCGTGTTCATCATTTGCATGTCCCAGCATAATACTAGAGGGAACCTTGCCCCTTATGCTGGATTGTAATACAGCCTCACTTAAAATGAGGATTGTGAAAAGAGAGAGGGAGAGAGAGAGGGAGAGAGACATTGAACCTCAGTCATTCATTCCGATGCATCACATTCTAAACACGCATTCTATATCTCTATACTGTGATCCGGGCCGGGCGTGCATATACACCTACCTCTAACAAAGCAAATTGCAGTTCATCCAACTCGATGGCCCCAATCTCAGTCGGGGGAGGCAGGCTCGTCGCTCACACAGATAAGGGTGAATTAGGGTCTCGCTCTGGGTTTTACATTTCAATTTAGCCCCCGGCTTCAGAGCCATTAGGGGCCTAATCTAAAGCTTGGTCCACGGGGCTCTCTTTCCCCACCAATCGCAATATTGTTTTATTAACTTTCCAGTATGCCGGAATGAAACTCCAATAGATTCATTACTCCGCATTAAGTTCATATTAGGGTTATTTGTGATAGGAGGACCTCTTATTTTAAGAATGTGCAAGTGGCCAATGTGTTGTAATGCAGTGTTACTGTATCACCAGCTGGTTCATTTGAGCAGGGAGAACAGAGAGTGAGAGTGTAATTGGAAGTTGATAATGTGTCTGGGCATGCAGAATGACCAAAATGGCTCTTGCCAACAAAGCGTGGTGAAGGGAAGGAACATTGTGCAGGTGCAAAGTCAAAAGGGGACTGATAAGTCTCTTAAGATCAGGCAGTGTTGGAGATGGAGCATAAAATCAAGATGAACTCATTAAAAAAAGCCTCAGCTTGACTATTAGTCATGATTTTGGGTAATTACGGTGTAAAAATGAGGAATCCTTAATGAGTTTGTTATGAAGTTTGAGAAAAATTAATAAAAGCTGCAGAAGAAGCTTATGAAAGGAGAGGAAGCGGTGATATGTTATAGGTTTAAGTCCCCCGAACGTTACCCAGGTGAACGCTAGATGGCAGTTGTTAATATTCCTGGACATTAACTTGCTTGTCTACTGTCACTGATCAATGAGCGGAAGGGTAAAACTCCTGCCCCGGGACTGATCTCACTATGATATAATAACCTGCTACCCTCACTTCCTCTCCTCTCCTCTCCTCTCCTCTCCTCTCCTCTCCCCTCCTCCCCTCCCCTCCCCTCCCCTCCTCTCCCCTCCCCTCCCCTCCTCTCCTCTCCCCTCCTCTCCTCTCACACACACACATAAACACACATATAAACACAAAACTTTGCAGTGCAGTAGATGCCACATCAAGTCTGTTACCGTTGATCCGGACAACCATAACTACACACACATACACATACAGGTCAACCCCCCACCCCACCACCTCCTCCCTCTACAGGTTGGGTCGGTTTTCCCCGCTCTGGGGGTTTTTGGTGTGGCCTGTGTTCCTGAGCCCAACTAACAGTGGTGGCGGTGGGGGCTGCCTGCCAACGGCAGAAAGAGAGAGGGGGGGAGAGAGAGAGAGAGAGAGGGAGAGAGAGAGAAAGAGAGAGAGGGGAACATGTGGTAGTAATCTGGTTGTTTTACTGTCTGGCTCTGGTGGTGAAAGTGTTGGGCAGGGGCTACGGGCGGTCTGGATCGTGTCAGAAGCCGCCGGAGTCAGGTTACCCTGACAGGCCAGACTGGGAGAGAGTACAGTGGGGGAAGAGACAAAGCGAGAGAGAGAGAGAGAGAGAGAGAGAGAGAGAGAGACAGATGAGGGGGTAAACAAGTGAGTGAGAGATGGGACTGGAAAGTAAGAGAGTGAGTGGACTTGCCAGAGCCAACCCAATGTTTGACTTATTCTGCCCTCCCCCAAGCCATTTTTATTGATGTGTGTGTGTGTGTGCATGTGCGCATGTGGACGTGTGTGCTCATATACGTGTGTGTGTGTGTGTGTGTGTGTGTGTCTGTCTATGTGTGTGTGTGTGTGTGTGTGTGTGTGTCTCTCTGTGTGTGTGAACCCAGGCCAGAGGGCTGCGAGAGAGGACCACTTGAACTAGCCCCAGCTGAGAAAACAAATGGCCTTGACTCACTCTCTCTCTCCCTTCCCTTCTCTTCTTCTCCCCTCATCCAATTTTCATCCTTTTTTTCTCCACGATGGGCATTTAATCAAGTGGGGGAGCTAATCAAAGCCAGAGAAAGGCTCCTGAACCCTCAGCTATCTCCTCCCTAATCCTAAAGCTCTGCTTCTCATTTGCCATTGACCTAGAGGACCAGACTTGTCCACTGAACTCACCACAGGGACATAGGGGGGGAGTTGGACTGCTGGAGAGTTTAGCAGTTAGTAAAAGGTTATAACGTGTGTGTGTGTGTGTAGGTGTGTGTGTGTGTGTGTGTGTGTGTGTGTGTGTTTGTGTATATGTGTGTGTCTGTATATAAATCCATATTCTAAGGCGCAGTAAAATGAAATGTCAACAAACCTCTTCAACTGTAGTGTATAAAACATGCAGAGGATGAGACGAATGGGGTTCAGGAATGAGGGAGTGGAGGGGAGAAGAGGAGAGGAGAGGGAAGGAGAGGAGAAGGGAGGAGATAGGAGGCACATGGGGTCATCAGGGTTGAGGTGATAAGTCGCCTGCCGGGGAATTAATAGGGAGCAGATGGCGCTACCTTTACTTAATGTAGGGGTGTGGATACAAGGGGAGAGATTTATCAGTCTGTATAAGAATGGAGCCTGCCGATGGCTGCCTGGCTGACTCCCCCACCTGAGGAGGATTTAGCACATTCCTGCCTCACAGTGAACTGGGAGGTGTCTGTGGAATGGTAGAAGTTTGCCGTCAAAGAGGGGGGATTTAGAACGGTATAAGGTTTTTTTTTTATACATGATGAAATGAGCTGAGGGTTTCTGAAGGTCAAGGGGTGTGCTATTGTCACAGTGAATACCCAAGCAGCTTTGTATGTGGTTAATGAATACATTCAAAAGATAAACAACATTTTTCAGCGAGGCTGTGGTTCTCAAAAGCACAAATTTACTTAAAGTTGCATGTTTGGATCTTCTGTTGTTTTTTTTCTTTCATTTATGTTGCGAAAAGTCAGTTATCGCTCAATCAGACATAAATTCTTAAACTCTCAAGACCTTTCGCCACTTCTAATGGAAGCAATTCAAACTGAGCTGCGCTCTATGGCAGCAGTAGGCAGCGGCCGTGGTGCGAAGACTCATTTGTCCACATTGTGCTATCAGATAATTTTGACCTCTAAATTCCACCATCAGTGGAATGCAGCTTCAATTCACTTATGTTAGCAGGAAGGTCATAATTTCAAGTCAAAATGACTCGATGATTTTTCAATTTTTATTACCACATAATTATCACAGAAACTACTAGGATAATTGTGTATATTCTATTACTCTGAACACCTTTCAAAATGTGGTGTGTCTGATTCAAATAGTAACTTTTTACCTTAATGTAATTAATATGAGAGGATCATTTCTTAGATTCAGCAGCCTAAGGTGAAACCCCCACTTTTGGACAAAACAGCTTTATTTTATGACCTGTACCGGCCCACTATGTAATGTCTTCCTCAACTTGACCCAATCCCAGTTATTTCTATGGATACAGCAAAGGAACCAGAGGGAGTTGAGTGGGCCTCTCACTCTTATCACTTTAGTGATAATGGCCGTCACATAAAAGATGACCCAGTGAACTCCACAAATGCCAGAGTGGCCCAATTAGCCACTATGCATTTCATACAATTTGCAAAGGGCAAATGTTCCCAAGCTGTAATTATGTACTCACATTGCCCACCTCAGGTGACCCACCAACCAGTCTTGACGTTCGTTCGTTGTAGAGGTCGCCATGACAGCGCTGGCAAAAACACAGGGAAAAATGAGCTGCGGGGTCTATCATTGTGTCTGTAATTGGTCAAGTTGTGCTTGCAACCTGGTAGAGAATACATAATGGATAATGCTGATTGCACTGTGAGATGGAAGAGGAAATGTCATTGTGGGGGATGGATGTGTGGTGGTGAGTGGGATGCTGATGGCCGTGGTTACAGTGCTGCCTCTCGCACCGGTATCAGGAATCATGAAATAGAACATGATGTCATTTCATGGGTATTATAAGACTATGAATATGTTTGAATTGGTCCATGTTGCCTAGTTCTGCTCCACCCCTGCCCGTTGTCCGATAGGCCTTGCAACCGATCCCTACCCTTCGCCCTGTGGCTGGTGAGAACAGAAGTAAACTGTACCCATGGCTGAGCTGGTCACTGGTCACAGGACAGTGATACAGAGGGATATTTTACATCCTTGAAAATTTAAAATGGACCATCTCCATTCTGGTGACCTATTCAGATGCTTGCATGGTCATAAATGTAGCTAGTGGCTGAAGTCTTTCTTTAAAGGTCTAGTTCCCTTAATGACCAATGGCCAATCACTAGACTACTAAACCTCACTGTTAAGTTGGTTGGACATCTCCATATGAGTTGCTTCAGATCCACAGGCCCCTTCAACATTTCTTGGAAGTTTATTTAATATTATTTCAACTGAACAGGCCCCTTACAAGTTTCTCCCATAATAACAGACCCTGAATATACACAGTACCTTTAACAATGCAGCAGATGACCTGTCTTAGCCTATTCCAGGCTCTCCTGGTGCTGAGGTCCAGCAGCCTACAGACAATGCTGCTGTGAGGCAGGCCCTCCCTAATGTCTCCATTGCCTGCACCTGACCCTGCTAGCCAGCAGTGGCCAAATTTAGTTTGGAGGCGTGCCACCATGGGAGAGCAGACAGGCCCATTAATCAGCAGGAGTCTCCCCCCTACTCATCCTGCAGGTCAGAGAGGGAGCAGCACACACACACACACACATGCACACACACAGGCGCACATTGACTACCTTCATTGTACATACACAATGCACATGTGCACAATCCACAATAGAGCACAACACACACTGACTAAACAAATGATTGCTGAAACTTTAAAAGATCTCTGACAACACCCCCTGTCCCCCCCTCCCCTACCCATCCACCAAATCCTCCATCACCTCATTCACACACACACATACACACACACCTGGTCAAGGCCCTCCATCACTCCTCACACTCCCAGTCTGATCCGGCCTCATCTCCCAGCTCTCTCCTCTCTGTCTGGGCCAGGTTTTCTATCAGCCTGGGGCCCCGGTCGTAGGGGTTATCCACACACCGCTACCCCCGGCTCACACGCCGTGAGAGGTATGAGGAGTCGGGGAACGCACATACAGAACTGACACACACAGACATACACACTCGTAGTCACACTCACAGACACAAACACCCATATGCCCAGACAGACAGACAGACGAACAGAAAGATAAAAATGCATACGCACACACCACCTGCAAAACATGATGGATTGATGTGTTGGATCTGAGCTGGAGAATCCCTACTTTTTGGATGAACAGGATGGATATGAACTGGAAAAAAGATTTGAAATATATGTGGTGCAAGCCCAGGTTGAATATGACATTCATTATCATGTCTGTGAGGAACCCAAAATGCTCTGGCCTTTGGGAATATGTACAGAATCAGTAAGGATAGCTAGCTTTGGCTATAGAATTGCTCAACATTATCTGTTCTTGGAATATGAAACTGCTGTAGCCTTTTTGAAGCAGTCTGGATACTAGCAAACTGACTTGTAATCAATGTTTATTATCTTGCAATTAACACTCGGGGACAGTGAAATTGGCGGATGTGGTACTAGCAGAAGACATTTATCGGGCAATATCCCTGAGGTGTGGGAAGATGCCAAAAAGTAACAGGAGAGAATGTGTCTGATAACTGGTAACCATTTATATGCAGTGTCACTGGTGCACTTATCCTTTCTAATGTGAAACTCTGCAGGGAGATGAATGGTGGGATTGGGCTAGATTAATGAAGGTTACCAAAGTCCCCAGATGTTTCCCTGGTAATTAGAGGCCTTTGTTTATCAGGAAAACAAGTCACATCAAGAGCAAAGCATTCATTATAATTTTTCATAATCTTAATAATTCAAGTGTAGCTGCTTCATTTTGTTCCCAATTTATCATGCTAATGTTCTGAATAAATCTGCATAATTTTAACGCTGCCTGTTGGATTAGTAAACAACACACAAGTTTAACAGAAGAAACATATTGAATACTTGTAAAACTACATATATATCTACAATAAATCGTTAGAGGTCAGAATTCAGTGAGTGGTCAATTTCTGTAGAAACCATTCAGATGGTTTATAGCAATGTGGACTTGCAACAATATTAATCATTTTCCTCAGCATTCATTCTTGAAAAGTAGGGACTTTTCAAGGACCATTCTTTGCATAGTAATTAGTCTGCCTGTAATTATAACAGAATAGCAGGCAGGATGCTCAATGCAGCATTTAAATGTCCACTTGACTGACTTTATGATGATACTTAGTTGTTTGCACCAAATAGCCACATCCTCAACAAACACTTAAAACCATCAAGAACTAGCACAGGACCAGCTGTTTAACTTCAGCTAAAATAATTTACAGTTAAAGGCAGCTAAAGGTGACCATTCCCCATGTCAGTCCAGTACAGCATGAATCAGCCTGGGCAGACTCACTAGTTTAGCCGGACAGTGCTGGTTGCATTTTGTCTCGCCCCAGTTGTCTTGTCAGAAATCAATTGGAGATCACAACGTGGTTTTGCAGCGGGAGGTCAGTCCTCGCTACGGCGTAAATATTTCATCCCGGACTCACGTCAAGGGGCTTTTAAAGATGTGTGCTGGACCGTGCTCCCCTCTTGCTGCCCTCTGAAAGTGACAGGGCTTGCGTTTTAGCCCACTTCAGGACCAGGTTAAATCAATTAAAATCTATTATTAATATGGCAGTGCAGTGACCTCACTGAAAGCCCCTAGAATTTCAGAATAGAAAGGGAAAAGGGAACAGGCAGTGAACTTTGGCTTTTCAAGTTTGCAAGAGAAGACAAGGAATAAGTGACCTTGTTTCAGAACTCAGGCCTTGGAAACAAAATTGCAGCATGAAAGGTATGGTGGGCGGGGCCGATGCCTGAGTGACTCTGTGTTCGTCCTTAATATATTATTAGTCTAAATATGGTACATAAGGGAAGGTGGTATAGCTTAGCGAGGGCTTTCATGACCTGGACATCCCTCTGCAAATGGGTCTGCAGTAGTCCTGTCACCATGTCTAGGAACCTATTTGAAAGAAAATTGGCTTCACATTTTGGTTTACGGATAAATACAGTCACAGCCAAGCTGGAAAATATCATCTTCACCAGCAACCTTAAAAATCACCCTCAGAAGGTCACTCATAATCTCTTCAGTTATACTCTCAAGGCAAGCCTGGCAGCGGTGCAAAATGCCTCTTGTCCCATTGTTTGGCAAAGTGCAAGTCTCTCTTCCTTGCTCTCTGCCTCTCTGTCTCTCTCTCTGTGTCTCTCTTTCTCTCTCTCTCCGTAAGGGACATATTCAGTGGTGTAGCCTTGATAAATGGCGGTGGGCTGTTTTGGCTGGATAATAAGCAGAGAGGAGTCAGAAGGAGAGAAATCATTAAGACCTGCTTACACATAATCACCCCAACGCCATCACCATCTCACCATCTCTTTTTTCTCCCCCTCTCTCTCTCTCTCTCCCTCTCCTTCTCCTTCCCAGATGAAAGGGGGGCCTTCTCAGGCTACACGCCGAATGAAAATGATGGAGAGGCTGATAAAAAAGAAAGAAGGAGAAAGATGAAAAGTGGTTTTGAAGTGGTTTGCCGCATTAGTCGGCTTCCCCCCACTGACCTTCCAATTTAAGCAAACAATACCTTGACTCTGAGATGCACAACGCTCAGGTATTCATGGAGAGGAGCTCGCAGCTCAGGGAAAATAGGAAAAAATGAGATGGGTGGACAGAGGGAGCGGTAGATGGATGGATAGATGGTGGAGGAGGGGGGTGCAGCACTCTTTCACTGAAGAGATGTTGTTTGTACCTGTGCATTCTTTGTTCGTGGAACTACGGGGCACTTGGTAGTGTCACACTTGATAGGATGGAAATGTGTGTGTTTATTTGTGTTTGGCTGCACACCAAGGGGTCGTGACATGGGGAAAAAGGAAATTTAAAATGGTCTGTGTGTGTGTGTGTGTGTGTGTGTGTGTGTGACTGCCTGTCTGTCTGCCTATCCGTGTGTATCTAAGAGAAAAAATAGAGAGCCTTGTGGAAGTGTAAATGTCTGTGTGCCTAAACATTATTTGGGCATGTTCCATGTTTGAAAGTCTGTGTGTTTGTGTGTGTATGCATGTATTTTTAATTGTGTGCACACATACGTACTGACAGCTGCCAATATGTTTGTATATACTGTGTATGCATGCATGTTCTGCACCTCTGAACACATGCTGCGCTGGTTTGCAGGTACCCAGCAGCTGCCTAGTGCACCTCCAGGGCAGTGTCAGTGTGCGATTGCTGTAAATGGACTCTCACTATCGTTTAAGATGGCGTAACGCATCATCCAATCACATGATTCCCTCCCCCTCATACCCTCTGGCCTCAACTGGTACCACGGCGTCATCGGAGGAGCAAAGCGACAATTTATATAAACGCAGAAACATACGGTACATACATGCATGCACGCACACATAGACACACGCGCGCACACAAACACACATGCACCACATGTCTCACATGGCTTCAGGGCCACCCATTCCAAGGATGTCAAAGATGGTTTCACCCTTTGTATCTCTCCTCTTTCATCGACACTGAATGATGGTGGCCTGCGTGGTTTGAGATTGTCATGGCCCAGAAACCCATTCTGAGTGACTGAAACGTAATAAGGCCATCTCCCCTCTGGGGGTACAATGTGATGCCAGCACAAAATGGTGTTGAAATCCTACGTTGGTTGTTGTCACTACCGGAGTGTGAGTTTCAAAATGGTGTAAAGAGGGTGAAATGTGGTGTAGAGATGGTGTCAGAATCAAAGAATAGAAGAAACAGACCTTTTACATTGCCTTGGAAAGTTTCAGATATAAAAGAAAGATTCACAGCCTCATTGAATTTCGACTTAAATCGAGGCTCGCTAGGCTTGCTGTACTTAAAAGGTACTATCCACTTACTCCAGTAGAGTAAGCATATTGTTTCTATCTAATTGACACTAAGCTCATGGCTATTACCATGTCAACACTGGATTACTGCTGCCTTTGAGCCTGTGGAGTGGTTGACTTGGCCCATATTCAGGCCCTGTTTTCCTTTCCACTCTGTCGTCTGCTGCTCACACACATACAGTCGGACAAGCACACATGCTCCTGCTCCCACACGTACACACACACACGCACACACACACACGGAAGCACTCCTTTTCTCTCTCCATCTCTCTCTCTCTCTCTCTCACACACACAGACACACAGGATCTCTCTCTTTCCATCCCTCTCTCTCTCCCTCCTCTCTCTTACACACACCATGCTCCAGCATTAGACGAGTGTTCCAAGGCCAACTTCACTGCTGCTGAAAGTCCCTCTCTCCCAGAAGCCCCTTGGTTCAGAGGCTAGACTGGCTAGCGATTGGCCGGTCAGAGGCTAGGCTAGTTGGTGATTGGCCAGCGAGGGCCCCTGGTGCACGGTGACAGTAATTAGCACACGCCAACCATTAACAAACACAGATTAGGCATGAACCCGCATGGCATGCTGCCATCACGGCGGTGTATGTATGTGTGTGTGAATGGTGGTATTCCCTTGTGAGTGTCTGAGTGGGTCTCATTTTTGTGGTTTGTGTTTGTCTGTATTCAAGACTTGGCATGTGTAAATGTGTTTGTTGCTGGTGCATGTTTATTCGTGCGCCTTTTTTGTGGGTTTGCGTATTTATCCTCTGCCCGTGTGCGCAAGTGTATGTGCATGCACATGAGTGCATGTGTGTGTGTGTGTGTGTGTGTTTGTGTGTGTGTATTTGTGTTCAGCCTCATTTCCTCTGTGCCTGCTGGTCAATTTTGGCATTTGGAGAGAAAGACGCTGTGCATTCCCCACGGCTCCTTCGCTTCCAGCACTGAATTAGAGATGGGACCATGATATGTGGAAATGATTTTTTAAACGCCACCAATCTCTCTCTCTCTCTTGCTTCTTTTCCCCCTCTCTCTCTTGGTCTCTCTCTCACTCTCTGTTCCTCCCCCTCTCTCTCTGGGCTGGTGAATCCGCCCTGCTGTGTGCGCTTAATGAAAGATAAGAGGGGTCCTCCACCACTGACACTGAGCCACGGACCCTCAGAGGACTGCGTTAATCTGCTTGGCTCCTAATGGGGGCCACTTTGTGTCTGCCGAGGATCATTTCATATCAAACAAATTGTGTCCTGTGAAACCCATTACATTTTGGGCCCTTTGGAGATGCTTCGCCCTTAGCTGACACATAGAGGACATCTTCGGCCCGACTTTTGACGTTGTAAATATTTCTTGAAACGGTCTTACACTGAGCATCTCTTTTCTAGTCAAAGATGGGCTTTGAGCATCTTTTAAAACCTGTCTAGTCTTTCATTATGCAGAGATAGGGAGGGTGGGGGTTGAAAATGGGGGAGAGGAGTGAGAGAGCCAGCAAGAAGAAAGAGCGAGAGAGGGATGAGAATGTGAGAAAAGGAGGAGAGAGGGATAACAGAGGGAGTGATGAAGGGTTAATGAACTCGGAGTCTCATCTTACATGTATTCAGTTTCTTAATTGTCTCTCTGCATGCGGTCTCGAAGCACATGCCAACGACATCAGGAATTTAAAGTAAGGTCTGAAATATGTTGGGAATATCTTTATTTACAGTTGATGTTGGCCTTGTAATTACACTTATGGAAAGGTGTTGATGATATACTGCTCACAAACAACAGTTTCCAGCTTCAACATAGAATGTAACTGGATTATTTCAGCTAGAAAATATGGTTAAAGGTGGTGTAAAATAGCCTACATGAGGAGGTGTGAAAACCCCTTCACAGACACCATGTTCCTAATACATCTCCACTCACCCTGCAAAGCACAACTGCCACGGTAAGCAGCAGCAGCTGCGACACATGTATAGTAAATTTCTATTTGTATTGACAATAGTGTAATCTGCTGGGACAGTGTCGCCCCTTGTGCAGGTCATCACTCTTAATGTTTACGCTATGTGTGTGTGTCTGTATGTGCGTGTGTGTATATGTGTGTTTGTGTGCACATTTGTCAGTGTGTGTATATGTATTTTTATTTGTGTGTGTGTGTGTGTCTGTATGTGTGTGTGTGTATATGCCATCAGTTCTGCAAGGGAGAAAACGGGGAGGGGGAGTAGAAAATGATCCAGGGCCGATACATATGAAACAGGAGGGCTCATACATAAACATAGCTCCAAGGCCCCGGGGCCAGGCAATCTACGAGGCAAATTGCTCACCAGTCAGCCATGGAGGCCGCACTGTTTACTATGCATGAGGTCTTGTGACATGCTTTAAAGCCGCCCCTAAAACAGGACGACTGGGCCGGCGGTAGCGAGGAGGTGGCTTTTCCTATTGCCATGGTATTCTTTCCTATGAAAAATATGTAGTGGGTGGAGAATGGATCATCGTTTTACTCCACAGAGCTGTTGTGTAGTGTACAGTAGCTGCCAGATGAAGGCACAGTGTGCGTGTGCATGTGTGTATGAGTGTGTATTTAGGTGTGCCAGCCTATGGGTGTGTGTCTGTGTGTGTATCTGTGTGTGTAGGATGAAAAATTGTATTTGTGATGCACTTATGGAGGAATTTCAATATACTGGTCTTGTGAGGTGCTTGTATTGTATTATCCTGTGTCTGAGTTATTATGTGTCCATTGAAAAGCAATGTACAGAGTTATCTTACAAGAGTAAATGCTGCATACTTATCTTTCTATTTATCATTTCTGACTGGGAAATGTACAAAATGATCATATAGATACTGTACTGTGTATCAGACAATAGAAATGCTGATAAAATAAATGGTTTCCTTCCAAAACACTATTTATCCATTTGGGAAAAAAAAATGTACTAGTCATTATTTAAGAACCACACATAATTACAGCGTAATCAAAGGTCCTAAGATGACTCGGAACCATAATAGGAAACCATAATATGCTTTTGTTTCATGCAAGTAATCATTCTGTAATAAAGAGCAGCATTTTTTTTTCCGAATGGTGCACGCCTTGTTTTGGAATGAAACTTCAAATACATGACAGACGAACTTGTTAAGGCGGAACTGCAAATATTGCATCAATATAACACTGTGAATGGGAGGAGATGTTAACATGTAAACAACCCACCAGGACCACAGCTGCCGCAGCCTGCATTTACCAGCCCTGAATCCCAGGGGGAGCCCTCCTCAATTCAATTTCAATCTGGGCGACCCCCAGGGTCCGAGTTCAAGTTCAAAGTCAGGCAACCGTGGCCCCGACAGGAGAATTGCCCACCCACGAGTGGGCCGCTCCGCAGCCAACCCCAAGTGAACCGTTCCTAGATGAGATCAGGCCAGATCCGATAGTAGATCTATTCAAATGTCCTTTACAAGAATGTGTGTGTGTGTGTGTGTGTGTGGGGAGAGGGAGGTGGTGGGGTACTGTCACATTACAAACACCTTTGCTGCCTCTCTCTCTCTTTCTCTGTCTGTCTGTCTTTTTCCCTCTCTCTCTCTCTCTCTCAGGCTATAATTATGCTAATAGTATGTATATAGCTGTGGCCCCGGAGGCTTGGGGCGTATTGAAGGCTCCCAGGTCTTTCTCTCCTGTAACAGTATTAGGGTGCTATTGAAAGGCGGGCGGCGGGTGAGAAGGGGGGCAGGATAGAGAGATAGCGCAGGGTGGCAAATGGGACATGACCACCGTGCTCTCTGTCACGACGCCGCCCATTGTCTGGCCAAAGAAAAGGGCCTCCGCCGCCAGCGGGACAATAATGAAGGAGCAAGAATGGGCTGTGCATATTAAACAACACAACGGACCGCTCAGACCAACCTGCATGGGTACGATGAAGGGGGAAGAGAGGGAAAACAGACAGAGAGAGAAAGGCGGGTATAAAAGGAGTGGGAGGGAATGAGGGAGTGGTAGAGAGAATAGGGTGGTTAATGTGAAAGAGGGCACAAAAAGAGGCCAAGACAAATAGATAACTGTAAAAAGAGACAGGTTGTTTTGTTTCTTCAAAGAGGTGACACTTGCTAACGTCAGAGGTCTAGTGCAGTATGCAATGCTCATCTACTCTCCTCCACCCTAACTAGGAAGAGAGACAGTATAGATATCACATATGAAGATGTCTGTCCTGTCTGTCACGTCAAATCCTCCAACACACCTTAGTCTTGCGGTACAGAGTGTAAGTAGCAGTGTCCTGCCTGTGCCTCCGTTCCCTCTCCTCCCCTCCCTCCTGTCCTCCTCTCTCCCTGCCTGAGTACGTTGAGAGGTGTCAACAGTAGAGGCGTGGGTGTGGGAGACTCTTCCATGGTTCACGGCTATCGCATGTGCCTTCCCGGCCATGCAGCGTGGCTACCATCTGTCCGCGTGTCACACAGTGCGCTGCTCTCGCACTTTCTCACTTTCTCCCTCTCTCGGCACATCTTTTCCCCTTCTTTTCCCTTCTCTCATTCTCTCACTCCCTCAATCCCTCCTCTCGTTTCCTGTCCTTGTCGACTCAACCTCTCTTCATTCTTCCTCCTCCTCCTTTCTCTCCTCTCTGTCACCCTCTCCCTCAATCTCCGAGGCAGGGGCGGGGGGGGGGGGTGCATATGGCCACTGCAGCACTATCAAGTTATCACTCCATAAAAGAGAGATGGAGAGGAGGAAGTATCTCAGACAGACAGAAGATGCTGACATTGGAGAAGAAGAGCTGGGCACCTATCACATTTTTGCAGAAGAAAACAACTGTTTTTTGTTTGTTTGATTTGTTCAGTTTAGTTCAATTCAGACTTCATTATAAATGCAAATGATTTGCAGTGAATACAAACCCTATATGCCTGACCTTAACGTACACACAAATGCAACAGAAAACACAAGACACATTAACACACAACCATGAACTAACAGAATAACAGTCTACGTTAAGGCAGATGAGTGTCTGCCCAAATCATGCTGATCTACTTAGCAGCCTGATGGCTGATGGCACAAATGAGTGTTTGTGTCTTTTGGTTTTGATTCTTGGCAGAAATGGATGCCGGAGGGGAGATAAAGTAACACTGAGTATGGGACCAGATCACCTGAGATTAATACTAACTGACTTCTTACTGCAGTATCACATTCAATACGAGGGTGTGTATGCATCTATGCTCCTCTCTTCGTTTAGAACCATGCAAGGAAAACTAAAGGAAGTAAAGGACGGAGAGACGGACATGCAGTACATGAAACAAGATGTTATGAGAAACATACTAGAGAGAGTAGGGAAAGAGAGAGAGCTGCAGCAGCACCTCTAGCAGACCAGTGTGTGGCAGTGTGCCACAGTTAAGAGTAGACCTTCAAGTATTATGTGGTACATGTACTGTATGTGGTGTGTGAGCGAGTGAGTGAGCATGTACATGTCAGTGTTTGTGTATAACTCCTTGCATTATTTATTGTGTGTGCATATTGCATTGATGTTTGTGTGTGTGTGTGTGTGTGTGTGTGTGTGTGTGTGTGTGTGTGTGTGTGTGTGCATGCATAGCATGTGTGCACTTGCGTGTGTGTGTGTGTGCGTGCGTGTGCCCAGCTCAGAGACAGGCAGACAGAGTGAAAACAGAGTACTAGCAGTAGCCAACTAGCCATAATATTGTCATTAAGGAATTCAGCAGATTAATAGCCTTAAATACCTGGAAATGTCCTAAGATCTAGTGTCTTTAGCTTGTAATTTCCTCTCTGGGTCCTAAGCACTAAACCCGCTGTGTTGTTCTTGGCATTCCCCAGTCGGACCAGAGAGCATCACACGGACACTGATACCTTCCTATGGGATCCATTCTCCTCTCCATTTGATGGAAACCAAAAAAGGGCCCTCAGCCAGACAGGTCCCATTATGTCTCAATGACAGAGCCCGGGGGTGAAAAACGCGCTGTTCTTACCTCAGAGCACCTTTGGGTCTCAAGGAGAAATGACATATGCCCCGATGAACGAAGGAGGAATGGCCAAATTCAGGTCAAGCTGTATGTTACTGGGCTTAAAGTTGTTCCAGCGTAAAATAAGTTTCTTAGTTGTGAATTATTAAAGAGGTGCTTTCTCCTTTCCATCACTCTTTGATCCATGATGAAAGTGTATGAGTGGGCACCCCTTGGACACCGTCAAACCATCTTGTGATATAACACACAGCCACTCACCATTTTGCTTTTCATTATTTTTGCTATTTAGCTCAGTACTTATCAAAAATCACAATAGCTGTTGGCGCTAATGATCCCCCAGTCCAGAGCCCCCTTTGCTCCCTGTCACATTCCCACCTCATGACCTCATGACTGGATGTATGCATTAAACAGATGTGGCTGGCTTTGCGGGGCCTGAAAGAGGATAGGACAGGCCTAGCCTCTAGGCTGGCCCTCTCTGGCCTTGAAGCTAGGGGCCTCTGGATCCAGAGGACAGGATAAATGGGATAGATGTGTGTGTGTGTGTGTGTGTGTGTGTGTGTGTGTGTGTGTGTGTGTAGGTGTGTGTGTGTGTGTGTGTGTGTGTGTGCGTGCGTGCGTGCGTGTGAGGGAGGGAGAGAGAGAGAGAGACAGTTTTGGCAAGCCTTTATTGTGCAATTAAATAGGTGTGGTTACAATTTTCAGTTGGTCCATATTGACACTTTTGCACCACAATCCACAAAGCAAACACACTAACGGAAATAAATAAGAGAGAGAGAGAGAGAGAGAGAGAGAGAGAGACAGAGAGAAATAAATAAATCCAATGTTAGATGACCCCAGATTGAAGCCACAATGCTGACAGACCAATAGCCCCTTTGATGATGAATTTTGTTTGTGATAGCTTCTCTGCTGGAGAGATGGCCAATGAAGTGCAGAGGGCTCCATTTCAATTGGATGGCTTTACCCACCTGCAGTCATTGTCCTGAGCACCTCTTATCTACTAATAGACATACTGTTCACACACACTGCAGTCGACTCAAAGGAAAGCATTAAATATAATCAACATAGAAGATGGATAATGTCCAACCATGAGTGCATGTTGAACAACCGCACACAACGCCCTATTGCAGCAAGTTGTGTTGCTGTGTTTGCAAGGAGAGCCGCCATTAGTGAAGCTGTCAGCGACCCAGGCGGTACACTCTAACTAGCCCACAGTCTCAGACCCATCTATTCTCACTATGCCACATTTGTATTCATTTTTTTCCCAAACCTGACACGGCAATCTGATGATGAACCAGCCCCATTATTTTTTGTACGCTAGCAGGAAGAGATAGATCCCCTAACGTTGTGCCTTCATAGAACCAACACTATCCCTCTATGTCAGAGGTGGGTAATATCCTGGCGGTCTGGGAGTCCAGAGGTGCATACAGAATGATGTCATTAATCCTCCAGGGCGATCTCTCTCTCTCTCTCTCTCTCTCTCTCTCTCTCTCTCTCTCTCTCTCGCTCTCTCTCTCTCTCTTTCTCTCTTCTACGACTGGCAATGCTGAAAACAGAGCCACATTTGCATGCTGCATATGTTGCCAGGTGGCTCTGTGGACCGCGGGTACAAATTAGATTTCCTGACAACAAGGTGTAAGGGGGGAAGAATGGTGGGAGCTGGCAGATTTGCTTTTGCTCTTCTTTCTTTCTTTCTTTTTTCTTTCTTTTTTTCTTTCTTTCTTTCTTTCTTTCTTTCTTTCTTTCTTTCTTTCTTTCTCTTTCTTTCTTTCTTTCTTTCTTTCTTTCTTTCCTCTTTGTATCTTTGTGGCTTTATCTATGTATATATATTTTTTCTCTTTCCACTTCTTCCATTATTACTGTCCTCAAAGCTTGAGCAATATCAAAACATACGATTACACAAGATTGAGCAATCTGAAGTTACGCATCACCATGTCATTGAGCAGAAGAATCATGAATTACTTATCGCGTTGACGGGATGGGAGAAAAGTACACAGTGGACAAGGGAAAACTGACTACGCTAGTCTCATTTTTCAGTTTTCACTAAATGGTGACCTATTGATCAGTTGTGGGCAAACGCAACCATCTAAAATGATCCCTCTTAGGGGCCAGACACACACACACACACACACACACACACACACAAGGCAATCCAAGGCCTTCACCTTGACATTGGGGGTGGATGAAGAAAAAACAGCTATGAATGGGGGGCTTAAACTTTTCAGACTGGACTTGAAAGCTGAGAGCGGTGTGTCTGTCTCGCCTGCCCCTTCCCCCTCCGAGCCCCCCAGGGTAATGACATTGTCTGTGTCAGTCACCCTGGAACTACCCTGGATGCTCCAAAATGGCTTTACACACATTGTTTGCCACCAGCTCCCCGACAGAGGACAGGAAAGAGTGTCTAGGTTGAGGATAACGTGAGGGGGTCCCTTATATTCTTCGTAGTGCTGCGACCAAGGCCTTGATCTCATAAGAGACAATGGGAAGGGGCATCAAAGCGAGTAGCGTGTGCATTTGAGTGTGTCAGCACACTCATGCATGTGCGTGTGTGTATGTGTGCGTGGGTGTCTGTGGACCCGTGTTTGTGACAAGAGTGCGTGTGGTGAGTAATAGAGTATATTCACAGGAGTGGTGGTTGCTTTTATGTTGTCCACTGATACTAAGATGCTGAAACCGAATTCATTGTTGCCGTTTGCCTCGTTTACCCCATATTCACCATTCCACCATCATTGATCCGTCCCTTCAATTATCGGCCAGGTTTGTCCCCAATCAATTCCTATCTCACCCTCCCTCATCTGTCTATCTCTCTCCTTCTGTATTCCCTTTCTTCATTCTTCACATTACCCCCTTGTGTCCTCTACCGCCTCCCCCCCACCTACCTCACACCCTAAGGTCTCCGGGGTCACTCCCTCCAAGGTGATTCGTAAACACCAGCTCGCGGAGAAATCAATACTTTATCAACAAGCCACAAGGGGCTTTCGCACTTATCCTATATGATCTTTGTGGTAAAGGCCTCCGAGCATCCATCTCCTCCTCTGGTCTCCTCCCTAAGCTCTGTTGCTAAGACAATCAGAAGAAAAGAGAGGGGGATGAAGAAAGGGGGGGGGGGCAAAGGAGGGAAAAAGAGAGGCAGTAGAGAGGGATCGAGTGGGGTCTAGAGGCTTGCTGTTAGAGGAGGGATTTGCTGCTCCGTTGCTTTTAGCTTGATCTGCATCTGATTAAGGAGAGAGGGCAGAGCGTTGTCCTTCACCCCAGTGCTCCCCTGTCCCACCATTATGTACCCTGGCACTGAGATCCATCATCCACCTACCACAGGCCGGGCTGCCATAGCCTGGGGACTTATTAGACTGGCCCTGCTCTGCTCAACACAGCCCCACTCTGCATACCGTGGAGGGGAGAAAACCTCCGATACTATAACATATATTTACCACACATTCCGATGACTCTGATGTAGTGTAAAGGAAAACAGTGTACACATGTGTAAGTACCTAAGAGTAGGTGCTGTGGCAATATCATATTTGCTGAATGCATTGAATTTTATTGTGGAAAAATACAATTTTGTTCAAAGGTTAAACAGATCAATGGAGATATTATTCATGTGCACAGTAGATATCCACCAGTCATGCCACCGATGAATGTGCTGAATTATACATGATAGAAATTGTGATATATAACAATATACAGTGATATATTGATCTTGCTTTCTGGACAGTGAGTGGAGGTGCCAATGCCACAACGCACAATACCATATCAAACAAAATCCAGAGGCTGTGAATTTGGTAAATCTCAACTGTATAATTTTGTCTTATACTGTATGTCCCTCACCAACTCATTTCCTTAAAGGTCAAATCCTTAATTCAAACCTAAACCTGGGTAGCGCCACCACAGAAAACTAAAGCATGCATTTGGAAGTGTTTTATCTCTCAAAATGTATTATTAATATATGCTCCAAAATGATTATAAGTTACAGTTTATATTCAACTGTAAATCATAAGGTTGTGGAGAATACTCCCTATTCTCTGTGCTGTCTTGCTCCCAGTGGGTCCTGTCCAATAAGCCTGCGTCAAACTCGTCAGACTCGGAGTGAAAAGTGGCCGGGGCCGGCATGTGCAAACATCAATCCTAAATTTCCAGCCTCAATACCATCATGACCTTGGTTTGGAATGACATCTATTTGCTGGCTGGCTGCACACATCTCTTTGCAAATTGTATGGGCCAGGCTAATTTGTTTTTATGCACGTTTAGTCAAGAATGTGATGCCACGTTAGCTTTTGGGAGCACCGCCAATATGGTCTGGGGTTCGGAGTGACAGACAGAAAAAAGGGTGATTGAGGATGATTGTTCTGCCGGTTGTGTTGATGTATGAATAGAAAGACCCAGTGAACGCATCCCGGCGAGGGTTCACGGCAGCCAGAAATCCTCCTGGGACCACCTAAAGCTGAATATCATCATCTGTACATGGAAATAAACAACGACCTTTAAAGCTAGAATCCTGGAATGCAGACAGGTGCTGGACACAACCTCAACAAATCTTAAAGTTGAATACACTCTAAATGTGCCATGAAAAGCATTAAATACATTTTTAAACGTGAATCATTCCGTGTGAGCAAAAAAACGTACATGAACAAAAAACTTGTCAAGCCTGTGTCTGCAGTATGCTCCCTTGACCTGCTAGCAAAACAAATGCTGTGCCCTCACTAAACTGAAATGTAAACACAGTTCATGCAGGAAAATATTTGCCTTCCTCATAGCTGAAGTGACCTCTCAGCTATACACAGTCAACCTCAAGCCGTTGTTCCATTATCTCTTTAGCTGGGAGTACAAAAAATGAGTCTCAGGTTGTGCTACCTTCACACATGCAGCCTCATTACCATCAGCATCATCAGTTTTTCAAAGCGGCCTGGAGTAAATCACCCCAACGAGTTTTCCTCCACAGGAAAAACTAATGAAGCTCTTCACATGACCCGACTTTACAGCAAATGGATAATTTACAGTACACCTAGAGTACACACAGAGAGATAAGTCTCTGCTACTCTTTATCATACACACACACACCCACACACACACACACATACACACATGAACGCCCCTCTCCCCACATGTCCTCCCATGACCGGGGCCCAGTTCACCAGCTCACACGAAGCTGTCTTCATATTACGTGACAGAAATAGGCCCCAGCGTCCCACACATATACATTCAGGGAAATACCGTCTATAACCTGATATGTGTTATTTTGAACATGCCCTGCACGTACGCACATAGGGCAACACGGACAGACAGGTTAAAGGGTCATACACAGATATGGACCTGTGCTCTCTCTCTCTCTCTCACACACACACACACACACACACTCTCACACAAACCTATACATAAATGCACACACACACACACACACACAGACTGTACTCTGAGGATCATGTCAACGTGTCTGCAAAGGTTACATTCCACAGACATAGTTCACATATGTCTTAATGATATATGTGATATATATGACTTAAGCATGTTCGCTGTTCAACATGTTCCATACTGTAGTTACAGACCAGACAGAAAAAGACTGAGCAGAGGGCAAGGAGTTCATTTTCCACTGCAAAAAAAAGTTTTAAATTCTCTATCTCACACACAAATGAGACCACAATGGGACAAATAACCTCAATTCTCCCAGAGTTTGGCAATGAATTCTAATATTCTGAAGCCTGTATTTCTCTCCCAATGAAAAGACCTTATATACAAAAGCTTTCTGCTGTAGACTGGTTTCATAAATGAATATATGTATTCTTATTGTTGGAAGGAACAAATCAGGGCACAAAAAGTGAGACGCACAATGGGATTGAGATGGTCACACATAATGGTCAAACCTTGATCACACAGTTCCACCGCTCAGCACACCGCGGCCTTTGAGGGCCATCTGCATACGACTGGATCAAACCGCTGCACTACGGTGCTACCACATGCCTTTGATCTTAAACGCGTCACATTCTTCAGCGCAGTGAAATGTAGCAATGTGTTGATGATATGACAGAAAGCGGCATCGGTTGAGCATTGAGTGGCGTAATTGAATGAGTGCCAACTTGTCTCCTTTTGTCCTTGGGTGCTGGAATCCAACATGCTCTGAGGTCCACTGATAATAGATGTCCTTTCATGAACAGGCGGCCTGCTAGCCACACATTGGCCTCATACCCTTTGGCAGCCCAAGGCTACACCTAGCCCACATCAAGTAAGACGTTCGACCAACATTTGATTGAAACTGGAATGGAAGAGATACAAGAGCATGCAATATGGCTTCGGGGATGGAGTGCAGCTTCGACGCAATCTCACAGACGGGGTGATATCAGGAATATCTGGTATATGCTTGTGTAGCCGTAGGTTGTTCCATAGGATTAGAAAGCAGCATTATCTCTCCACAGCTTTAATGTGAACATAGACCACACTGGGTTTAGCCGTGTGTCAATCAAGACACACTCAGACTCGCCGTCCAGTAAAAGCTATTGAAGGCATTCTTTATTTATATATTCTGGGAGTATGTTAATGTATGTACATTATGAAAAATATACATAAATGTGCAAACTGTGCCACAACATGCTACAATGTTATACGTATATCAGTATCACTGAAGGGATGAATCAAAAGTTAATGAATTCATTGACATTCAGCACATTATTTTTCACAGTTTTAAGAGATGGAAAAATTGGGAAAGAGGAAAAACTGACATTAGGCTGGTAAAATGGATGATTTAATCTGCAGTGCTGATTCACACGCAGCCATGAGCAAAACCGTGTTCCTATGTAGAGGAAAAAGTACATGAATAAATAGAACACCTACAGAGTAATCTGCATCTGTGTACTGTGGTCGTATGGAGAGGATATATTGAGTCCATATGTTTACCTGAAGTCTCAATCTGCTCTGTCCTCACCTGCAGCCTTACGGGGTCGAAGGTCTTTGCTGCATCCAAAAACAACAGCTGAATCATCTCTCTTTTCACTCCTCTTTCTCTCTCTCTCTCTCTCTCTCTCTCTCTCTTTCTCTCTCTCTTTCTCTCTCGCTCACCCACACCATCTCCCTCTCTCTTCATATTTCTGTCGGTCTTTCTCTCTCATTCTCTCTCTCTCTGTCCCCTAATTCTACCTTCCATCTTGACATCCCTCAGCCTGTCACTGATTCATGCTCACCTCCTCCCCGACCCACAGCTCCTCCGTCCCTCCATCCGTCACCCTGCTGTCCTGGGGCGAGTAGACAGGAGCTGGACTGACTGTACAAGAGGTCTTGGAGGGGTGACCACTCCCTGCTGTCTGCTCAGCTCTTGTCGTTTGCCTGATGACTTATGACTGTCCATTTAAATGGCAAATCGGTTCTTTGTGTGTGGAGATATGTCATTTTTCGGAAGGCAATATTTTGTTTATGTGGTTCTTTTGTTTCCTGCACTAATCAATGTGCACTTAATCATAAGCAGATGTTAATGGGCATTATGGGTAGTGGGCTGTGTATAGTAAAGTTATGACCTGGGCAAGATGCAGCCTACCTGCTCCACTGGTTCCCAGCTGGTTCCAAATGACCCTCTAGGCCAAAGAAAAACAAGAACGATATAAAAAACCCAAATATATGCAGCTACGAAAAAAATTTCAAAATAAAAGTTTCACATAATTTATCAATAGGTGCTTCCATTGAGAACTAGTTAAAAGGACTCCTGTCCCAAGGAGGTCACCCACATGTAGGCTATGGCACTTTTTGCAAACTTGCTTGCAAACACTTCATCACAGGAAAGAGAAGGTGCTGACTGAGCATGTCTGGAGAACAATGCCCACAGAGGACTTTCAGGTAACGTAATGACAACATATGTTAGCATTAACATTGGTCGCTTTGCTAAATTAGCCTGCTGGCTAGTTAGCTAGCTAACAAAGCCAAAAAACAGATATTTGTTGGGCAAGGAATAAAGAGCAGTTTCCTGTTACAGTAGTCTAAATTTGGAAATTATCAGACTTCACTCACTTAAAACATTGCTAAATGGATTTACACACACATCACAGCAGGTATCGCTAATTTTCTTGATTGGTTGTTCTATATTTAGCCATTATTTGCACAGAGCCAGTTCTCCATGATGGTGCTACATGTGATTGCTAAAAGATTTGTGAGGCCTCTGTAAAGCCTCAATTTTATTTTGTTTTTCTTCTTTTTTATTTTTTATACAACTGTGCTTAGTTTGTAAATTCAAGCAGGCTACATTCCTGTATGAAATGTATTTGCTATCCAGAATGAGCAAAAATGTGTGGCAAATTACACAGCAAGGCAACTTTCTAAAACTTCATCAAACTTCAACTTCAAATTTAACAAATGATGCCTTCAATGCCCTTTCCCATGATATAGTTTCTTCTAGGCAAGCTAAGCTCATCAGAACATGTTATGATTGAATGAATGGGCCACAGTTTTGAATTAGGAGGATAGTTTTAACAATTGTGAACTTCTCTCCTCTCTCTAAAAAAAATTGATCATTTGAAGCATTTAGGTTTTTTTGTCAAAATTTTGGCCGGCTGATACAGTGCAACACAGTAAGGAGGTGTGTTGTTTCATTGCTGGTGTGTGTGTGTGTGTGTGTGTGTGCCTGTCTCATGCATATGTCAGCTCCTCTTTCTCTGTGCATGTATATGTATTTAAGCCACTGCCGGACGCGCCCAAGCCTGGACTAGCAGTCACTGCTCCATTCCCCATCACACACACACACACACACACACACACATACATATAGTATATCTAGGTCAAGGCAGCCAGGGGTAATGGGAAAAGCCTGAGGCGTATCTGCCAGGCAAATGATCTTATGAAATGATTAAAGAGTGGTTTCTCTTACTGAAGGAGGGGATGAAATAAGACTAGTGGTGCATATGCATATGTATATGTTTATATGTACATGCACGTGTTAGTGTGTGCGTGCGTGTGCATGCATGTGAGTGTGTGCGTGAGTGTGTGTGTATTGGGCTAATCCTGCTTCACCGGTATCCAACAGTTCCCTGTGAGCAGGAAAGAGGCAGTTAGGGGTTAGTGGTTAGAGAGACTAAAGAGAGACTTAGAGAGGTTAAAGCCCCTATGTCGGCAAACATCCGTCCTGCTGAAGTGTCCTTGTGCAAGACACTGAAACCCCTCCACCTCCAGGGGTTGCTGTCATGTAGCCGACCCTGCGTCTCTCTAGGCTGTGGGACTGCTGAGGAGGGCAAGCAAAAAGAGAATTTCCCTACGGAGATCAATTTAGTATCCCATTACATTACATTAATCCAGAAATAGGGGTCTGAGTTGAGTTAGATGATAGCCACTGTGCTTCACTTACTTCACACCCAGAGCTTCCTCAATGCCATATGCCACAGCATAACACACACATACAAACGTTGTTTCCCTTCCCATATCACTTTCACTTTGTTCCCAGACAACCATATGCTGTAGAGTGTAGTGAGCGGAGGCAGTATTCATGGAGAGACAATGACATGTTTAATGCTGATTTTGATGCACATAATATAGGACAGCCTTAGCCCGGGGGACACAGTCTTTCTGCATGTTTTTGAACTCCACACGAAAAGGGAAAGCCTGGTAATCCGCTTTATAAATGAAGGCCTGTAATGAAAGGGTGGTGAGGTATGTGCGCATATGGAGACTAGAAGCAAAGGTGGAGATATTGTATGAAGACATTTTATCTTACGCCCAGAGGAATTGAACTATTCTTCCACCAACAGTAGAACAACCTAAAAAAAAAAAAATCTGCATCTCAAGTGCTTCCTTCACTGTTATTGTTTATATTGTTAGACAAGATGTAACTAGTGTGATGTGATGCATATTTTGTACTTGCAACACTCAAAATGATGTGATAATAAAAGATAATGAAATATGCTATGTTAAAACTACCATAATGGAAAATGTTCTTCTTCAAAACATGCATGCTTCTCTCAAGGGACTGGGAATTTTAATGAAGAGAGGGGAAGGACAGAATGTGTCAAGTTCTGTCAAGTCAACTCCACTGTAGCAATACTGTTTGCTAAAGGCATTAGCTCTATTGCAAGGTGCTGACAGATATGCAAACAACCAGACTATGTGTTAATGACTGCTAGCTAACTGTGTGAATAGCAAGGTGTTGATTAGTGCTGCGGCTAGCAGCTGTAGCCAAGACAAGCCTAGCCTACCGTGGTGAGTTATAGCATATAACCTCACCCAACAATAACTAACTTCTGTCTACAGCAACAGCAATCGTAGTCACTTCTGCTCTTGTCCTGACAGACGCGCTGCTATCTCATTGCAGTGCTGGAGTTTGCCCCTGGCCATTTGGGGAAAGTGGGAGAGGATAAATGAGACCCTTTTGGACAGCGGTGAAGTGACCCACATGTTTTCTCTGGTCATCTCTCCATCTCTCCTCTTGTCCTCTCTCATTTTGTTCTGTTTCCCTACTGGCCATCCCTGGTGTGACTCTCTCTAACTCTCGATTTGTCTCATTCTCTCCCCACACACTCCTCCACTGCCTCTGCACTAATGCCAACACCCCACACACCCCACACACACCCCCCACCTGCCATTAGTGTTGCCACAGTGACAGCAGACAGATGTTTGGTGTAGCAGAGATCAAGCTGTAGGCTGTGCGGCGAGGTACCACTGTTGCAAGGCAGAAACACAGAGTGCAGGACGGGACATGGAGTACACACATGCAAACATACTAACATACTGCATGTACAGCACAGTGACAGCTGCAACACGCATGATATCTCTCTGTTATACGTAAACATACACACATATAAGCACTTTAAGTAATTGTAATTTCTTCTCATCATCAAACACATAAACACACACAAACAAACACTCACATGTCAGTGTCTACATCAGAAGAGAGAGGGGATGTGTGGTTCCCAGTGTCATAGGACAACCATCACAAGAGATGACAAACACATATAATCAGATCTCCAGAGACCCATCCTGCTGCTGCCAGATTCATTACAACTGGACTAACACATACATCAAAACCATCAGATGGCAACTATAGCTTACTGACACACACACACACACACACACACACAAAGATACGTGTAGCAACATAGCACACACACTGACATAAATATCCACACACACACACACACACACACACACACACACATGCTGACATATGTAAACACATATGCATGCACACACAGTTATATACACACATTGCACACACTGTCAACACTCATTGTCGTCATATTAACACACATCTCATATCAAAGGAATTGTCCCTTTGACCCTCTATGCCACATAGACCAGAATAATCGCATAATCTCCAAACTAAGGAGCGATATACATATCCAAATGACTGGCTGGACCGTCCTGTCATTCCATCAGTTGGGATTTGCATATGTGTGATGTATTTAACACATTCTCATGCTTGATCCACCACACCATAATAACATAGCATATGAATCAACCTAGGCAAACCTGGAGCTGATTTATACCCTCTCTGGAGGGTCTGTCTGGGGTGTTTGAAGTGGAGTGTGTATGTGTGTGTGTGTGTGTGTGTGTGTGTGTGTGTGTGTGCGTGTGTGTGCAAGTGCAGATGCACATATATACATATATAGGTGTTTATGTATGTCTGTGTGGGTGGGTGGGTGCAGGCATATGTGTGTGTCTGGGGGTTCACCCGTCTGATGCATGTCGTCTAGACAACATTTGTGCCCCGCGTCCGAAAGGGGTGATTGTCTTATGCAAATGAGGCCACGCTAGCTGTGACAAGTCGTCCAGCATGTGGGTCATGTGACGTGAGAGAGCAAGGCTCAGCAGTGACGGTTGATAGCCTGCTTTTTTTATTTATTAGCACGGCCATTGTTCACCATCACCTCTCCAGGCAGTGATGACATGGGGCGGTATTCAGGCCAATAGAAAGAATATAATGTGCGATTTGTCATAACCTTTATGGTGGTGATATGGCTCCAACATACAAAAGCTTTCCAATAAGCTATTTAAGAATGCAAATGAATAGTGTCATGTGGTTCATTTTTCTCAAACCTCCTTCTCTTCAACAAAGGACAACGTTTATATCTTTGGCTTCGGAATATTTTTCAAAAGAGGCCTAAAGGAAACTGTATTTCATATTGAAAACTGACACATGAAACATTTACTGTTTTGGTCATGACAAGGCGTGAGCAGCATTTCGTATGGATAATGATGAGGTCGCATATGCAGCACTGTGGGTTACAACTCCTCTGCATCCCACCCAACTCTCCTAGTCCTCTCCACCAAATGTGGCAGCCATTTTCTTGTAGCTCCCAGTCAAAATGCCCTCTTTAATTATGGAAAACCAGAAGGGCTGTGGTGGAGAAGGAAAGCACTGTAAGGGTTGAGAGTATGGGGGGTTCTGGGAAAGGGGGGATATGGACTTGACAACCCAGGGCATGAATCGTGTAAATGGATTTCAAAGCAGATGACCTGCATGCTGATCTCATGATCTGTGCCTTCCAGTCCTTCCTAAATACAAGCTTCTCCTTCTCACTTCTCTGTCTTCTTTCAGTCTGTTTTTCTCTGTCTCTCCCTCTTTCTCTTACACACACACATATAGAAATCACACCCCCCTCACATGACATAGCCCAGGGTATTATCATAGGATATGTCCAGAGGTCCATGCTGACCTTTGACCCCAGTCTCTGGGATAGAAGGGGGCCCCGTTCTCTGCCTGAGCATAAAGAGTGGCGGGGGCCAGCGGCGGTATTGTTGGATGGGGCCGCTGACTGACAGGTCATTTTTCACCCTTTGGTTTTTTTTTATACAGCAATTTTATCTCGCAAAGTAACGCCTTGGCAACCATGAAAGTGTAGCTTCAATGTGCTTGTTATTGTTAAGCGATGATCCGATGCCATTCAGAGTATAAAGGTAGCCAAGGTTTTCTCCAGAGTGAATTTCAAAAAGGTTGATTCTGTTTAATATGTGAGGACTTGTTAGATTCTTTTTCTTCATTAACTACTGTCTGTCAAATATGAATGCTTCATATTTGAAAAAAAGCCAAAGTAAAAACATAAAAATAGAAATAGAATAGGAAACAAACCAAAAACCCACAACACATTTTTTTTTTATGCATTTGTTTACTTGAATTACTCGTGTGTTTACAACCACTGACACACACCAACGCACACTAGTCTCAGTAGCCGTGGCTCTCCGTCTTCTGTTGGTATCTGGCGCTGTATCAAAGCAGGGGAACGAGACGCGCTCCAAGTTTTAAATTGAATTTCATGCTGGATTAGTGGCACTCCTCTGAATTGCATGTGAGCCTCCCCTAATGACGCGTTCATCTTCACACTCTAGAGATGCTGTGTTGTATGTGTGAGCGTTTGTCCATGTGTGTTTTCCATCAATTAGAACAATCAGCCTAGTGGCATACCAGATAGGTTAGCCCTATCAAAGGAAACTATTGTTTTGTCGGGTTCTCCTGGGAGGCGTAATGTACATAATATGGACAGAGTATAATTTTTACTGTAACCCTCTATTAAGAGATTGTCTGTGGAATGCATCAACTACAACTATGTACATTACAACGTGTTTTTTTTAATCTGTATTGACTAAGTGTCTGCAGTGTTCTGCACTGCATATTGCATTATTTGACTAATTGTTTAATAAACTTTGATGCTGATCAATCAACTTCTATCTTGACAATGCACACATATGCTTGCTAACAAACACCCATATGTACGTATGTGCACACTTACACACATACACACACACATACACACACACACACACACACACACACACACACACGCGCGCGCGCGCTCACTGGTCCACTCCCCTCTCCCTCCTTTCCTTCCTCTCTCCCTCTGTCCCTGGCCAGGTCTGATGGGGTCCAGGCAGCCTTGGGTCTATCTGTCCTTTGCCATGTGTCCTCTTTAGCACTGACCCATGCTGGGGGAGCAGGGACTGGGGCCCGGGGGCTGAGGTGGGAGGGGAGGGAGGGAATGTGGGAGGGGGGGGGGGGTCGGTTCTGCTAGAGGCAATGGCTGAACAGAGGGCAACAGCGTGGGGGTTGAATGTAAGCCGTGCAGGCCTCTCCTTCCCCTCCCATCCACCGCTCCACCCCTCCCTCGTGATCCTGGCCTGAATGACATGGATGAATAACAGAGATGTGCAGCGGTACAGGCTGCCCTGCCGCTGACCCTGGCTGCTCTGGCCAGGCCAGGGACTTTGTGTGTGTGTGTGTGTGTGTGTGTGTGTGTGAGTGAGTGAGCATATTTGTGTGTGCAAAGTTTCATTTTTTCATCGGTGTGTGTATCCGTATATGTGTGCTCACATGTGTGGATATGTGTGTGTGCGCAGGTCTTTGTGTGTTCATTTGTGCTCGTTTGTGTGTTAGTGCATGAATACGTGTGTGTGTGTGTGTGTGTGTGTGTATTTGTGTGTGGCCAGCAGGGGAAAATAAACAATGTGCTCTCCTTGTCAAAGGCAAGGCCCCGGGGCTGTGGAATATCTCGGACACAGCACACACAGGGAATGAAATCAAGCAAAGGAAGAGGGAGAAAAAAAGTGTCTTTCTCCATATGGCACATGGCTGAGGCATGTCACTATTACACACACATGCGTGCTTCTGTGTGTGTATTTGTAAGCAGCCATTTATAATGCTTTTTCAATACAAACGCATAATGTGTGGGGCTGTATGTGTTGAATTTGTTAGATAGTTGATCTAGTATTCACATCAATGCCATTACATCAACAATTTTAGCATTTTGACCTATGCATGTGCACACACGCACACACACAGAGTTCATATCCTTTACTCTGTTAGCACATAGTAAAACTCTGACACTCTCTAAAGGATATGAACTCTGCATGCATGTGAGTGTGCATGTGTCTGTGTCTGTGTGTGTTTTCCTGTGATCTACAGATATTGTGCTTTGTTCTGGTTCAGAATGTCTTCTGGAATACAGCTGAGGGACAGAGAGAGAGAGAGAGTTAAACAAGCCAAGAAAGAAAGAAAGAAAGAAAGAAAGAAAGAAAGAAAGAAAGAACATGCAGTTGTCTGATCAGTTGTCAGCTACTGCGGTTGTCAGATATCAGATATGTTGAGAAAGAGGACCAAAGCCTTTTAGACTGACTGAAAACTGTGGATGAAGGTGAGAAATCTGTGCAGATGTGTGAATGTGCATTGTAAGCATTTCACATTATCAGGTCATATTTAAAGATGGAAGTACCATATATACAGAATTTTGTTTTGGCTCATTCACAGATATATGTATAGAAATACATACAGTCCATATAGACTGTGAAGGGCGACCCGGCTCCTGTTTGGCTGAGGCTGGCGCGGCTGCAGCAGGAAGCTTTGTGTAGCAGGGTGGCAGCTGGTATGAATGAGCACTTTAAATGCTCCTTGGTACACCTCAGGGGGATGAGCAGGAGGCTAAAGGTGATGATGGAGCTAAAAAAAAATGTAAAATGGTGAAATAAAAAATATTTTCTTACTCTAATCAGCCCTGTCTTCTATTGTTTATTGATACCAACCTCGACCAATAACCACATATTACTGTTATTTGTCTTAAGTGATAATATTCCAAACAGTAAAAAATCAGGGGTCATAGAGAAATCTTCTATTCTATTCTATTCTATTCCATTCTATTCTATTCCGTACCAGGGAGCTGTATTTCTTGCTACTGTACTCTATCATTGTCAAACCTATCTGTGTGGTCTGGTGATTAATGGCGCAATAAAGACGGACATTTCCGATGACTGCAATGACACGTGCAGCAGTAACGATGCTATGCAAATTCACGGCAATCAATCTTGGCACGGAAGTGGTTAAGTTTCAGAGGGAGGTAGAACAAAAAGCCAGCCATATTGGCGGCGGTGTGTGCCAAGTGGTAGTCATGGCCCCTGCCCAGCCCTCCTATTACGAGGCTGGCAGTGAGTTGGCCTGCCCGCTGGGGGAAACAGGGAGCTGACACCAGGAACATATGCAGCAACACCTGATTGCTGTGCCACCGCTCTGGACCCGACTGCCACAGAGCAGACACGCAGCACGCCGAGACTCTACATACACACACATATGCTGCTGAATCTGCATGCAGGCATACATATGCATACACACACACACACACACACACACTTGCAAAGGAACATAGCAAGCACTCATGTATATGCTGATAGTCACTTTAAGGGCCCTCACAAGCTGGCAGTATACCAGCAGATGTGTACAATATACAGAATACAGCGGAACACGTCATTGCTAACTGAATATACAATGCATGCACACAATCATACGTTTCTAGTGTTATGTCCAATCGAGCACACACATACCAACACAAATACACACACACACACACACACAGAGTGAACCCACTGGGGATTAATTTCCTTATTCAGAGAGTGTGTATGCCAGGCTTGGCTGGTGTGCCAGTCGCCCGCGGTGCACCACACGCTGCCATGCTGTGCCAGCAAACAGCGCTGATGCCCTCCATTTGCAGTGTCACATATATCAAACGCACGCTGCTATCACTTAGTCCTCACTAGTCTGAACCCTGCCTGGCCCACTGTGCAAGTGTGTGTGTGTGTGTGTGTGTGTGTAAGCATGTGTGCGCGTGTGTCTGCTTTCATCCACTGCTGTGTACTCCAATGGATATTTGATTGACGACAGTTTAAAATAATGCAGTGATTGATTGTGTGAAAATCAGAGTGGATGAAAGTGTTTTTGGGATTAGTTGTGACCAGACACTCACCCCTCTTTGCCTCATCAGAAATGGACATTTCTTGGGATTTTATTTCCAGACGTTTCATAGACCTTTATACCCATTCGTAAACCCCTGACCTTCGTAATGATCTCACATGCATAGGCACACACACGCACACAAATGCGCACACACACAAACACAAACACACACACACACACACACACACACACAGAGCTTTCTTCCCTCTCTGCCCAGTAAACCACAGTCAGTGCATCATTATGAACCCATGTGTAGCAGAAGGAAGAAAGCTTGGGAGAGGATGGAGGTGTGTGTGTGTGTATGTGTGTATATGTGTGTGTGTGTGTGTGTGTGTGTGTGTGTGTGTGTGTGTGTGTGTATGGGGGGGGGGGGATGTTGTTAGACATTAGGCTTGCATTGTCTGCTCTCTCTCAAAAGGTTTTACTGTTGTTCATGGTCACGTTCTGAACTGGATGCGACCCTCCAGGTGTCCCTGCTCTCTAAATGTGTTCCCCAGACCCTTCACCAGCCCCTCCAGCCGCCCGTCTGTGACCCCCGACCCCGCAGACCCCGGGAAGTATGGGTAATGGCAAGCCCCTCAATAAAGGCCGGGGTCACTAATAGACTAGCTTTCTTCTGTGATGTCAGCTACGAAAAGGAAAGAAAAAAAACTCCCTCTAACCCGCCATCCTCATAACGTAACCGGGTCTATTCAAATCAAAAATGGGTGCTTTTAATTGTGAGCCCACCTCCCACCACCTTTCTCACCCTCTCTCCTTCCTGCCTGCCTCTCCTCATCTTCTTCCATCCCCTTGCCCGGCTCTTCTCGTTTTTAACTCCAAAGAGGTGCTTGAGCGCTGGGCTAAAAGGTCTTAATGTGTCTGCATTCATGGAGCCAGACCATAGAAGGCTGTTTTTAACCCTGTTTACGGCCTTGCATCCATTTGGCCAGGAGTCCTTCACTCCGCATCCCTCCCCCTCTCCATCGCTCTCTCCGTTTTTCAACCTCCTTCTCTCTCTCTTGCTCTCTTTCTCTCTTCCACCCACATCCAAATCCTTTTGTGATGGGATATGAATGCACTTTGCTAGTTGATAATTACACTCTCCTTCTCTGCCCTCCTCTCTCTTTCTGACAGTGGGATCCACAGGCAGTCCTTATTCAGCCAGTAATTTGCCTGTCCTCCTCATTCATTGAGAAGGTACAAATTATCCCTCACACGGGCACTGGCTATTCTCCCTCTCTGCCAGTGTGATGAGGAGTGCACTAAAGAGAAAATAGACAGCCAAGAATATGCACTTTGTATCTGTTCTAAATGCACTCTAAAAGAGAAGACTCATGCTTCATTCAGAAAGTACGGATTTCTAGTTAATATGGCAGGCAACTGGAAATAATTAATAATAAACTCTCCTAATTGTATGCCATTTTACAGTAAAAATTAGATTATGATGATTCAGGCATCTCCACCAAAGAAAGGATGTCAAGCAATTTGTTTTGAATGCTTAGATGTTTGAGTGTTTTCAATAAAAAACGTTTAGCTTGAGTACAGTAATTACAGTCAACACCACAGTCGGCCATCCTGCTACGCTCAGCCCATGAGATAATTCACTGGTATGACTCCTGGCATTACAGTGTCCAGGTTTAGGCACATTTGGACATTTGCTCTCCATTCCCTTCTCATCATCACCCATAGCTGAGGTCTCACCGCTGCCCCAACTGTGTTTAAGCCTCATCCAAAATAGGCAGAGTGACAAACAGATAGTTAGCAAATGAAAGGATTCCACGACAAATTACTTACAGGACTCTTGCTGCTTGCGAGCATGTGTGTCTGTTGCCATATATAGCGTGTTTATGAGTGTATAGTTTTGTAAGAATTTATGGTCGGATGTAAATTGCATACAGTATGACACCCTTCCAGGCCGGGGTGTTTTGAATCTTTAGACACGGTGGGTTCATTTCAGCATATCTGTGTGAATTTAATTACAAGCGCTTTACTCAGTTAAGAAGTATGACGGCACCAGGGGCCATTTTGGTAATTTATTTATGGACTGCGTTGGCAGGGGAGAGGAACCTCATTGGTTGAGAGCAGAGTTCAAGCGAGTAGTGGCGATTACAGGGCAAACTGCACCCGTGACCACTGGACAGACAAACAGTGGCCCGGGAACTCATTCTGTCACAAAACAACAGGAAATAGTCATTGCGCTTTCAAAGACCATAATCATGTTTTGTCAAGTAATTACAGAACAGGGAAAAAATATGAGAGTGTCAAAAACATATGGGGATAATGAGACAAAGCATTGATCATAATTGTACAGAACAATGCCTGGTGGATAGTCGTAGAAGGACAATAGAGTATAGAGTCACACATTGTTCCCTGGCTCAATGAACTATGTAGCTCGTTAGGTGGAGCTTCCCAAGATTAAAGAGATGGATATGAGCGGAGGAGTCAAAGCCTGAGGTTAGGATTGGGGGCGAAAATCGACACTCTGCCACAGCAGAGATGCTCCCGCTCCCGAGCCCCTGACCCCACAGTAGGCTAGAGCCTTTGATTCCTCTCCTCCTTTTTTCATCCCCACATCAAGAACCCTCAACGTTTCATCTCTTTGCATATTATCAGGCTCCACCCTGTTCTCCTCATCTCTAATAAGGAGCATCCGTCTTGTCTTCCTCTTTCATTTTCCCATCCTTCTCTTGCTTTCTTACAACTGTTGTCGCCCCTCTCCCTGTAAGGGGTCTGTAATTGATGGATTTCATTGAAGGGTGTAGGTGTTATATGTATATCTGCCAAAAGCGCTAAGGCATTGATATTCTCCCCCAGGCAAAGGAAGAGAGGGATAGACAGAGAGAGGGAGAGAATGAGAGAGAGAGAGGGAGAGAGGTGACCCTGCTGGCTGAGTGGCAGTGGCCGTCATGCATAGCATCTCTAAAATGGAGGGAGGGGGTGGAGGGAGGGTGAATGTCACTTTCAAGTGTCTCCTCGGCACTCTCCCTTAATGAGAGATGGGTTCTGCTCCACAGACAGCCAAGGGGACCAAGGAAGGGCCCTCCCCTCCTCCTCCTCATTCCTCCCCTCCACCCCTCAGATCTCCAATCCTCTGAGGAGCTGACAGCTCGAAGATCCGCAAGCCTGCGTCTCCTCCACCTGCACAACCTCATTTCCCCATCATCACAACAACAAAGGCGGGAGGATTTCTTTTTTCTGATACAGTCCCTGCCTTTATAACGCGCACATCCTCTGTGCATCACTCTTTATCAAAATGGCCCCCACTTATATTTTTACTTTTAGAAATTGTATTGCATCATATCTTAGCTTCCTATCTCACTCTTTTCTTAAGTGAGGGACGCGCACTAATGCTATTTAGCTAGCCTGGCTAGCTATTCATCCATTCCAGCTGAAGGGAAAGGTGAGAGGAGAGATCTCCCAGGACTCCTTGCAGCCCCCATCTGTCAGACGCACCCGGCCCACTGATTTACATTTACCGCAAGGATTTATGGGATGCCCGCCACAAAACGAGTCGAAGCAGCAAGAATCATGGGGCGAGAGACAGAGCGGGGAAATTATTCAAAGCAGTGATTATTTTGGGACGGCCATTACGCATGCACACCTGATCAGGGGGTGTCACCCGTGACTCCCCCCATCCACCATGATGGAGAGGGGCCTCGTCCGTGCTGCGCTCTTATTTTACCTGGCTTGCATAAAGGAGAATTCTCTTAGGCACCAGGAGAGCCTACTAAGGCTAAATTAGGCCCCCGGACAGGCAGAGGAGAAGGGAGAGAAGAGCAGATGAGGCAGTTATGTATGCACAGGGGATTGAGATGAGGGATACTGGTCAAATTCACGATCAATCTTAAACCCAACGCATTGTGGCTATATATTCACAAATGTATATTCGCCAGTTCCTATGTGGTTATTCCTGTGTGTGGTTATTTCTAAGTACTAGGCCAGATTTGCTGGCCTAATTCTCAAAAGATATTACAATATTTTGATTTAAACCTCAATTCAAATCCATGGCATTGCAAATCAGTTGAGGCCAGGTACAGCAAATATTCATAAATGTATAAAATTATGTATGTTAAGCAGATGACATTTACTAGCCCACCTGCTCTCTCTGTAATTCAGAGGCCCAGAAAATGTCACAATGACGGCCTTCTTCTCAACACGGCTCTTAAAGCTCTGCTCACTCGCCACCTTCAGTGAGGATCATCACTTAGCCATTACTTACAGCACTTTGCAGTTGGTAGCTGAAAAAGGTTAGCGTAGCCAAGTTCCTAGCGGCTGAGCACACACTCCTCCGCTGTACTATTACAACCGAGGTCAGCTCAGCTGCAAGTCTCTGTCCTCCTCCCCTCTCCTCCTCTCCTCTCCCCATCTCCTCGCCAAGTTCATTACCAGTGGCCCCCAGGAACGACCTGATTTCAATTCAGACGCACTTTGTTCAATTGCCCTACATGGAAGAACTTGCCGGAATGGGGCCAGTTGATTATACTGTACCACCACTACGCTTATTTTATTTAATGCCCAAAACAGCAGATAATTTTAAAAATCTAGGGCAACTAATCATGGGATTTTTTTCTTCTTCTTTCATTTGCCGCCTTATGTATCCATTTCTTTCACATGTTTTTTTTTTTCATACTCTTTCTGAGGCAACACGCCAAAAATGTCTGTTTCATGGTTCACTTAGGAAGTGTCTGAGCGGTGTCAAAGAGCAGTTGAGGATTGGTGATTAGCTGTTAGCAATTAGTCGACCTCAAGATGAAAGGAGCAGGGATAAGATCTGAGCTGTAGTGATGAGGTCAACATAACTGACCTGCAGCGTATATTTTGACCTCAGAATGACAGAGATGACTTCAAATCTACACTGAATGATAAGCGGTGCTAAACCGGATGTACTGCGAGTGCCGAGCGAGCACACATGGTGTTTTAGATAGTGGCTGTTATTCAGTCCTCCACAGGCATTCTTCTTTTCCTTTCATGTTGTGTAAGTGTTTAAATTGGCAGCCTGGTCTCATGAAATTTTGTGAAATGGGCACATCTTAAAATATAAATACATGTGCAAAAACTGAGAAAAATACTAGAACCAGGTAGTAATTTGACACTGAAATAGAGTGGTGGACAATAAGGATGTCTGACTGCCTGGGTTCAATTCCCAACTCATGGCAAGAGGTTTTGTACTGTGCAAGACATTTTAATTTTTAGCCAATGTTTTATTATTTAACCATGACTAAAACCTTACACTAACCTTAACCAAATTATGTTAATAGCCTAACCTTAACCAAAGTTTTAGACTAAACCTTTTTTTTTTTTTTTTGCCTAAACCTAATCCCAACCATAACCCTCACCTAACCTTAACATAAATTATTTACTTGGCTAAACCTAACCATTAGCTAACCTTTTCGCATGGCAAACAGGTGAAAATGGGTTAGGGTTGTCACATAATCCTTTTGTGGTGGAGGAACATAATCTTCACGTAATTAGTGTCCACAACACATAATCTGTGTTTTAGAGTTCACACTCATTTCACAAAATTTCAGTTGTTGCAGCTGGGTAGTGTACCATGTTGTAGAGTTTATTGTAAAATAGATAAACACAGATAGATAGATAGAGAGAGAGAGAGAGAGAGAGAGAGAGAGAAAGAAAGAAAGAAAGAAAGAAAGAAAGAAAGAAAGAAAGAAAGAAAGAAAGAAAGAAAGAAAGAAAGAAAGAAAGAAAGAAAAAGAAAAGAAAGAAAGCCTGAGAATCTGATAAGGGACAAGGACAAATGGCTCTGGCTGCCAAACTGGAGCCACGGCATTCTCTCTCCAACATTTGAAGCGAGAAGGAAACATGCTCCTTGCTGCAATCCAAGCTGAATCTCTGTGTCAGAGGGACCCGGGTGTTTTATTGTGGCTCTCTGGCCAAGGCTGTGATCCCCTTACCCATGAGACACATTTACAGGCATTAGAGAATTGGACAAAGTTCAACACCAAGCAGCTCAATATTTCTGTTTTAGTACACACTCTTTTCCCTCCTCATCTACTGGCTGACTGCTATATAAGGTTCTTTATTGAGATGAAAAGCAGACTGAGAGTCACTGTTTGAATCCGATTCAAACACTCTTATTCGTTCTATGATAGTCTTTTTCCTGGCAGTGAATGATCAACTCGCTAAAACTGGCCGACTCTTTGTGCCAGCTGATCCGGAGATGATGAGTCGTTTATGCGGGACCAGAGGAAAGTTGATTTGCCCCCAAAACACAGAAGCCCTATTTTGTCTATTCGGAAATAGAACACAGAACAGAAATTGACTGTAGTCCATTTGTGCCAAACTAAGGCTTACAGAGAAAGAGGTGTGAGCAAAGCCTACTTTAGAGCTTAAAAAGGCGAGAGGGAGAAAAGCAGCTTGGACAGGAGAAATGCGATCGCCGGACTAGGAGGGCAGATTAGTATCACAGCGATTCCTCAGAGGGATGAGGTGATTATGGAAAAGTCTACTCCACACTTTACGTCCAAACGTTGCTGCTGATTTACACTGAAAATCTTCACATTGAAAGATTAAAGCAACATACTGCTTTAACCACCACAGAGAAGGTTTAAGAAGGGAAGGATAAAATTGTTACAGCACCCATCTTTGTTGGATTATATTCTAAGGACACTTTTCTGGCAACATCAGATAGTGTTTGTGTTAATGAACAATAATGAAATGTAATGGCTATTGATCATAATTAACATATTTCCCAGCACCCAGACCCATTATGCAATTGTCATTGTCATGCATTCATACAAACTGATGGATATGGTGATGGTGGATATGTGGCATAACATATGTGGGAAATATTTCAAGGCTTTTGTGGCCTAACAGAGGAACCACTTAATCTGTAAGATAGATTTGCCTCAGATACCAGGTCTGAAAGGCTGTCAGATGATATAGGACAAAGGGGCTCTTAATTTCCAATACGGCCTCGTCGGTTGTCAACCCAATTAACATATCGGGAGGGATCAGTCTGTGACAACTGTCAGAGCACAACCTCAAGACAAAACCACTATTGTGCCTGGGAAACCTACATGCCTGGGTCATATAGATAGGATCTGGGGAAAAGGTAAGGCCCAACATGCCGTCTGAATTTATAGGGAGCAAAAATTCTTGTCATCAGATGCCTGGATTGAAAGCAGCCCGGCAGGTTCAGAGGGGCGGAGTGTGTGCATGTGTGTGAATGTGTGTGTATGTGTGTATAAGCATGCAAGTGCATGGGTTTGGCTGTCAATTTATATGCCTTTTCTGTAACGTGGTTGCCTGCATACAAACGTGTGTGTGTGTGTGTGTATGTGTGTGTGCCCGTATTTGCCTATTTGCACCCGCATCTTCCCATTTATGTCTGCAGCAGTGTGCGGACACAGCGGGGCCAGTGTGCCAGCCATGCTGACGGTATTCGTGGCGGGTCGCAGCAGTGTTGAGGCTAAGCGCTGGTGACAAAGAGAGATGCCTGGAGGACTCTTCAAACGTCCATCCTCACACGACATGAAGCGGACAAGACCCGGAGCGGCTCCAAGATGGGATGCCACACCGAGCATATGCTACACAGAGCCGCAGCGTGGAGACACGTGGGGGTGAGATGAAGACAGAGAAGGAAAGGGGTTAACGCAAGGCATAATGAGAGAGGCAGGCTGACAGACAGACGGACAGACAGAGGAGCGGAGGAGTGGGCGGGGGGGGGGGGGGGGGGGGAGAAAACTGAGAAGCAGAAAGGTGGGGGAGAAAGGGGATGTCGAAAGGGACAAAAAGGGTTAGAGAGGCTGTGAGTGAAAGAAAGGAGGGAACAAGGGGGGGGGCCGGGGATGGAGGAAAGGAGGGGTGGAAGAGAGAGGGAGAAGTTTGAAGTAAAACTGTTGGGACGTGTGTGACATTAGGACATTGGGGCCCTGGCAGGAGTTGTGTCATTGGTCCATATGACTTGCGTAGTGCCTGGGTGAAGTAACGCGTTGTAACAGCGGAGGAATGGTCACTGTATGTCACTGCCCTTTCCGTCAGATGCCCTGTAATGACATGTCAAAACATTTAGAGGGGCGGCACGCTGAAATGCCCCTTGATGACTAAATGTCCCTTGGTTGACAGAAATTGCTGTTTTTGTCAAGAATTTAGCTCCGCCTGGTCCTGACTGGAAATATAAGAATATGAGGTATAAAAAAAAAAATTAAAAAAAAAAACAGCATGTGTCAAATCCAGGTTCTGTTTCCTTTGATGGAGTAAATCTAAGTCTCTCTAAGATTCTTTTAAACCTTTAAAAAAAAAAGAAAAAAAAAAAATGAAACAAGAAATCTCTTCTCTCGGGGGTCTTGGTGATGGAAGTCTATGTGTTTAGTTGCTGTGGGCAGATGAGACTGAGCAGAGTCCTTGGGCCGTGTAAACAAAGCCCCTCAGAGGAGAAAATGCCACGGTGCCCCAGACCCCCCGACCAAGAAATCTGACATGACAAGAAACAGACCCAGGTTCAAGCCTTGGCCTCGGGGCCTTGCTGCATTCTTGGCCATTCCACTAAACTTAAAGTGGTGTGGAAATGTTGACATTTTTCCTGTATTGCACCAGAAATTAGTCACACAAGTGTAAAAAAAAAAAAAAAAAAAAAGGGATGAAAGAAAAAATGGTCATCTTGAATATTGTGCATATGGTTGCATTATAGGCTATGAGATGGCACATGGGCGTTTATGTTGATCCCAACACACCAATTAATTTAAAGTAAATAATCTGGGCCACCACCTGTGATATAACCATTATCTTTATTTCGGTGTTGTTGTTTTTTTATTAAGTCCAAGTTTACTTAATATTACGTTTTTCAAGTTTTTATTATACAACTCAAGGTAATCAGATTAGGAATGCCAGTAGACAGAGGAACATTGAAATGATTCAATCATTTGCTACTTGTGTCATACATGCACCACTTAAGTTAACAACATATCCTGAAGGAAATCACCACTTCAAGGAAATCAGAGAAGAAAAGAGAAGATGAGTGGGGTAACATCATTATGGGGTGTGACAGCAGTAAAACTCCTGTCAGGGTGTTGTAAATTGACTTAAAACACACTGACTCTATTTAAATAATGATATGATAATGATGGATAATTACAGTCATAATGATAAAGAAATTGTTGATGATGATTATTAGTAATATTAATATTGCTGAATGAAAATACATCTTTTCTAGCCTGTTTCAGATTTAACTTTATTTTCAAGTGCTGGTGCACAATGGAGTTGTAAAGAAATAGGATTATATGCTTGGGGAATAAAGGTTCCACTTGGAATCTCCTCTTGCCAATATCAAAGCCCGAGCGTCCTTCGCCCAGCATTGTTCACAGACCAACAGTAACTAATAATAGGGACTGATGGTCCAGTGGCAGATAAATGGGAGTCCGGTTGTGAATTGCAAATCGGCCTTGGGTCACATAGTCAGCTACACTGAGTATTCATCTTGCAGGGTTAAATATGAAGAAAAAACAGAACAGAAAGAACTGAGAGAAATGCAGATAAAAGAAGACATTTCAAACTTTAATAGCTTAAGAGAAAACTCACTGTGGGCCTTTATGTGGATTAACTCTTTGTTCTCCAAATACTCGCCGATCAATAACAGAGAGCAGGCCCAGACATCTTTATTCGCAGACAGCTCAGATGCAGCTCAAAAGGAGGAGAAAAAACAGAGCCCCCTATTCTGGTCTCTCTGCATGTTTCAAGGCATGGTGATATTCCTCTGTCTCCCCCCCTTAATCTTGCCTGTATTCAAGTTGGCCTTCTTTATGTGGAGCGTTCAGCTTTTTTTGTATTTTTATGAACATATGCCACTTTGGGTGAGTGCAGATCATGACACCTAATGGATTAGGAGCAATAACAATGCTAATGTCTTTTAAAAGATATGCAAAAAGCAAAACATACTTATGTAAACTCGAGAATCAATATCTCCACAATGACTCTTTTTCCTAGGAATAGGACAAAAAATATTTAGAATAACTAACTGGGGTGAGGGGAGCATTTGGAAATGCAGATAAGGTATGAGAATAACAATAGAGAAGTGCACTAAACATGTGTTTGCCTCGGTAATCCCGGGGCTTCACTCCCACATCCTGGCTTCTTAAATCTAATCCAACAGTAAACAAACAACAATCTTAGCAACATATCTAATTATTAGAAATATGGTAGGAGAGGACAAAACAGGAGGAAAAAAAAAAACAGCTCTCCCCTTAAAACGCGTGTCCTCATTCTGCTCTCCCGATTTTGGACTCCCACAGTCCTTGGGCCTTTGTGTCTGTCTCTCCTTTATGAATAGAGGCTTAACCATGGCCCGGAGCAATGTGTCTTCTGCCCCCTCATTGATAGCCAATGCATTATTCATTTATTTTCATCATATCATCAGATGTGCATAAGCTTTAAGCAGTTATTTTTGGGGAGCGGCCTTTATTTTTTCCTCCATTACTTTTCAGGGTCTCACGGAACACATTCACGCTATTCAATCATTCATGGCCCCTCAACTTTATCAGGCGACCCCAACCGAGATGAAAGGTAGTCTGTATTATTGATTATCAGAGGGATTAGCTCCCAGCACTAGTTCTGGTTAGCCCCCTAATGCTGTTGGTCAATGGAGGGGAGCCAGCCCTTTTTGTCAGGAGAGTGTCCCTGCACGCTACCCTCTCATCAGCGGGTTAGAGGATTTGTATGCAACGAGGGGAGAAATAATGCTCAAATCATACATGCGTCCTTAATACCCCTCCGGAACATATTTTCCCTTCAACTTATTGTTTTGTCATTCAAACTTGATGTTCCTACGCCTCAGGCAAGCAACGAAAAGCTTTTTCCCTCCTCAACAGACAAAACACAAGCTGGCCAATAGGTAAGATGAGGAACAAAGAGTATGAAACTCTATATCCTGTGTCCACAGCCCTGTGTGTAAGTCAGCGCCCTGGACCAATTATCCATAGCTCTTTCCCCTACCTTTCTTTACTTAGGATGAAAGACAAACAAAAACCCAAAAGCAGCTGGCATGCTTGGTGCTTCTCTATGAAAGCGTTGCCTCTCTCTCGACCCTCTCTTCATCCGTTGCCTGCAGGTCTTCAGCCTTGACCATACATTATCTTTTAGGCTCAATACTCCTCTTCCTCCTCTCCTTTTTCCTCTTCTCCCCTTTTCTCTACCTCTCCAAGAATAAAGCACTCCTAATGACCATGGGCTCTCAAGGGCCTGCTGGTGCCCGGGTACTCGAAAGTGCGGTGCAGAGGAAAGGGGGCACCTCCTCCTTCTCTTCCTCGCCTTTTATCACAGGTGAGAATAGAGGGTCAAGAGGGGTTAATGTGCCGCTGTTGCACAGAGGTTTGGACTATCACCATGGTAGCAAGCATGTCGAATACCAAGGTGTATTTCCTTCCCCAAAAAGAGTGGTGTATTGGTGACTTGTTTTTTTGGCCTTTGGGTTCACGTTCATTTTCAAATTGAAGGTTGAAGGTTTAGCTTTGGCACTGAAGATTTCTGATAGTTGACTTCAACTGTGGCTATAAAGGTAATGTTTGGTGGTAAATCACAACAGTATCCAAGAATTCCACTCAGTGTAAGTCATAACACATTGATGGCTGTGAGAAGGAAACCACGTCCACATCCAGAAGGCCAGCAGAGAGCACTGAAATACCTGAGGTGAATTGGTTCATTTTAAAACAGCAGCACATTTGTTCCTCCTGCAGTTGTATGAGGCCTGCAGCACATGTACAAAAGGTCACAGGGTCAAGGGTCGGGGTCACCGGGTGGGTTCAAATGAAGAGAGCAACTGGCCGGTTCTTGTGAGGTTCAGTGCTGCAACAGTCACGTACACACATGTGCAGACAAAAATATCCTCGCATTGACACATCTGACACAGATTCACTTGGTCTTAATTGTGAGAAGCAGAGAAATTGTTTTGCATGGTGCAGACCTGAGAAAATTAACCATTAAAGCCCTGGAAGGCTCCATGTGCTAATTTAGATTCCACTTCTACAATAATTTAGCTCGCTCCTTTCTTCTTGTTCCCTCAAACTTGAAACAAATGCAGGCAAATCTGAAATAATTAATTTCAAAGGCCTTGAATTAAAGAAAAAAAATCCATCTAACCATTCCGATGCAATTTGCATTTTGATTTCTGTGATTTCTGCACTTTTTTTATTAGTCTCCCTCGCTCTCTCGCTCAAGCTTCTCTCTTTAATATCAGTGTGGATCAAAAGCCTTTCATTAAGGTTTTCTGCACTCCTTCCAGCATTGTTTGGCTCCTAGGATAACAACAAAGTGTCTTCCCCTACTCCAGGGCCAGGTTAGCAGAGAAGAAAGGAGCGGTTATTCCTGTGCTAAGTTCACATCAAACACAAGGGGCTCCAAGTGAGAGAAGATGAAAGCGCCAGGCCTGACCCGGAAGATTAGACCAACACTGCTGCCAGCTCTGTAGCACCCAGGGGCCATTCTCACTCCGGGATCCTACCCCTCCTCTTCACACAGCACAATGGACTTTAGCACAGAACAAGCCTAGGAGAAGAGGGCGAAATATAGGGAAAGAAAGATGAAGGAGAAGGAGGAAGAACAGAGAAACAAAGATACAAAAGAATAGAGCAAGGCAGACAGAAAAAGAGAGAGGGAAATGGATGAGGGGGAAAGAGGAAGAAAGAAAAATCTAATACAATTTCAAGAGTGTAAAACTGCAGACTATCCCAACCTACTTTTCTCGCCTCTGCTACCGCCTCCTCTGACAGATAGTGGTGAGGCTAGAAATAATGCCGATTATCATAATTGCTTAAAGTGTGTGTGAATATTCATGATTCCTCCAGCCTTATTATAGCAACAAATCCACACCACAATGAATGTAAATGCATTGTGATTATTTTACATAGCGCAATGCCCCCAATCCCTCTCCCCCTCTCTGTGTGTGTGTGTGTGTGTGTGCGGACTGCAGCTGTGGGTGTCAAGGTTGGGTGCTATCTCTAACTGGCCCTCATCAGCTGGCATGGCTGTTCCCATGCGTCGCATGAGAGGAGAGAAAAAAGCGTGATGAAAGAAAGGAACGAAAAGGGAAGATGGAGGGAAGCGAGAGGGAAATGAACGGGTAAATGGGTGGTGAGGTACAGAGGGAGGAAGAAGAACGGGGACACCAAAAAACAGTATGAAACAGGGAGAATCAGAGGGAGAAAAAGGAAGTAGAGAAGGTGAGGGGCAGAGGGATGTGAGAAAGTGACGGAAGAGGGGAAAAAAGGGAGGGATGGAAGGAGGGGTCATCCATGCTAAAAAAACACTTTCCCATCCGAGTTTGGACTAATCTACACGAGTGGTGGGAGTTTGCTAAAGACAGATTGAAGAGTGGGTAGAAAGGGGAGGGGGATAGTGAAAGAAAGAGAAAGAAAAAGAGAGAGTGAATGAAAGAAAAGATGGGTACGGGATGTTGAGGTGGTGGATTTGGGGGGGTATGGTGGGGTGGGGGAACATGGGACATACAAGACACATAGTAGCCATAATATCAGGATACGCACCCATACACACACACACACACACACACACACACAGGCCCCCTCCTGCTCCTGTGCCCATGCTTCTGAGGTGCCAGATGGCACGGGACAAACCCTCCTGAGGGGAAACAGTGTGGTGACCCCTCCCTCTCTCACCCATACTTTCTCACACACTGAAGACACATGGAAACAGAGGGGGGTTGAGGTTATCAGTGATGCCCATCAAAGCATACACACACACACTCACACACACACACACACGGTTTCCAAGCTATGCACTGACTAACTCCCAAGATGAACTGATATCAAGGCATGCCATGACATATTCCAAGGCAGGTAAAGAATTTGGATAACCCTTCTGCAAAGCCTTGGCTAGCCTGTGGGCCTGCCGCACTGCCTCATGGACAGTGCCCTACATCAAACATTAGGAGCCTTTATTCCACCAGCCATCCATGCCCTGCTACCTAAAGATGCTATCGCGTCTCCGCCTGCATGGTATATGGTGACCACCCCCAGACCGCAGTTGTGCAGCAACAGGACCCATGAATCCTGTCCAAAAAGGCCCTTAAGGAGTGGTGGTGGTGGTGGTTATGGATGAATGGTTCAGAGAGCGAGAGAGAGAGAGAGAGAGAGAGAGAGAGAGAGAGAGAGAGAGAGAGAGAGAGAGAGAGAGAGCTCAGGAATGAATGTGGGTGAAATTAGGAAAGCTGAAGCAAGTTGGTGGTGGTGGTGGTGGCCATATTAATCAAAGTGTGGCATATGTGATAAAACATGGCTGTGAAACAGTTGCATAATTGTGTGACATTGTAATACAATCTTAATAAAAACTCAACCATTCACTGTTAATTCCTTCTGATCTGTTCTACACTATGTTTAACGATATTTGGCCACAGTTCAATGCAAAATACCTCTATCTTTTCATGGCTGAAGAGTGGCCTATTTGATTTTCTCTCACTCCTCCTTCTCTCTCTCTCTCTCTCTCTCTCCCTCTCTCTCTCTCTCTCTCTCTCTCTGTGCTGGGTTGGAAGGAGAGACTGTAAAGGGATGAAACAGGCCAAGCCGTCCCAACGGGCTCCACCACTTATCACCAGCCTTCTGAGATTCCACCAAGATTCACCCCCTTATGAATAATCTCACCCACAGGCACGATGGCGCATTGGAGGAAAAAAAAAAAAACGACAGATTATTTAGAAAGACACAGGGAGGGTGAGGGGTAGTTTGAGGGGGAATGAGAGAGAGAGAGAAAGGGGAGAGAAAGAAGAGAGAGAGAGAGAGGAAAAAGGGGGAGACGAGAGAGAAAGGGATGTAGGCATATGGGATGGAAAGAATAAAGGGAGAGGGAGGGAGGGGACGAGGGGCAGAGAGAGAAAGCCAAGAGAGAGGGAGTCTTTTGATGTGTTTCCCTCTCCAGAGTGGGCATCAGGGTGGATGGTGGATCCGTCGCTGGCCCCGCTGCTTGAAGGGACTGACTGGTTTATTAAACGCTCCCACCGCCCCCATGCCTCCGAGCATGATGGGATTAATGCTGGCATAACCCTTTACTTAATTCATTACAGGGGGACGGCGGCTAATTTGATTTGATATTATTTTAATAAAGTTCTGTGATGATTTGGAAGATTGTTTCAGGCTATCAAAAATAATTTTCCAGTTATTACAGCCGTTCAGGCAAGTCCTTTGATAGCGGCAGTCAGTCTTGCTGTGTGCAGAATACATTAGTCGTACGTGCAAGTACTTTAGCTACAAAGCTACTGAAGAAATACTAATTGTGAGACCACTCTGAATTGCTGAGTGTTGTGAAATGATGCTCAGATGTGCTGTGAGGAGGCGCCATGTAAGACAAACATGACAGAAGAAGACGAAAGGGAGCAAGGGGCAGAAGAAAGAGACGGAGCAGAGGGGAGATATTTTGTATGCATTGAGCTTACACATGTCACCATTGTTAAATCTCCTAGGGATACATGGTTGCCTTTCAGAGGAGGACCAGTGCTTTGTGTTATTCATGTGGTTATTGAAGAGTCTACTGCTAGCGTGGGCGTCCCAGAACAAACAGATGGACCGTTTTCCTTTTCCATGGTCGTGGATTTTGTTTCTCAATGCGCACATGTACATGTACAGTACATAAGACGGTGTGTCATCCCAGTGTTACACATTGAAAATCATCAAATGAATTTTACATCGTTGTAGCCCGCATAGCCTTATTTTTTTCGGCTGTATTTGGCATACATATTTCAGATATATTTAATATGTTTATTTATCTTGTACAGTAATTGTATAGTATAATTAGGTTCCTATTCTGTCTCAATAATATATATGCCCCTCTGTGGAAGAGTAATCCTGTTCTCCACAGAGCCTTTTGTCCACCTCATGTCATGAGCCGTGCCAGTCACAAATAATCCCGCTACTGTCTCTTCACCTATTTACATATTCCTCAAGCTCATTGGAGACACTGTAGTTGTCTCACACTATTTCCTTAAGCCTGAGTCCAGACCGTGCACCGGCAAGTTTTGGAAGAGGAGGGAAAGAAATGAAGGACTGGGGGGTCGGGGAGGGGTCGGACTGTATGGTAGTGACAATGTTTTTGTTTTGCTTTTTCCTTAAACCCCAAATGACACACATTTCCCTCTGAAAAGATAAGCCCTCAGTCAAAGGCCGCGGGAGATGTCTGGGACCCTGTGAAAGGAGTGGGGGAATTACCTACCAGGGGTCTGGCATGAGGGGAGGGAGGGTGAGGATGGAGAAAGAGGTGTGGGGGGGGTACCCTCATTCATTAGTCCGTCTGGGGTCCAAGGCGGGGTCACACAATGTGACGGTTGTTCTCCAGACCCCCAGACCCCAGCAGACACGTTTAATGGCCACCGTTTCCTCTCCAGACAGAGAGAGAGAGGGAGAGGGAGAGCGAGGGAGGGAGGGAGGGGGGAGGGAGGTGGGGGAGTAGGTGAGAGAGGGGGATGGACATTGAGAGACTTAGGGGGGAGAGAGATAGAGAAAGAGGTAGAGAGAGAGAGAGTGAGAGCAGTATAGGAAGAGAAAGAGGATAAAACAAGACCTAGGAAAGGGAAATGAAGAAGGAGGAAAGGGGATTAAAGTAGACCCGCACTCTGAGCAAGAGGCATTTTGGGTCGTTGAGGTTCTCACTCGGAGCATGTTGGTACCTGCCCTGGGAAAGAAACCACAGCATTCCACTCCCGGATGCCTCCCTCTCTGTTTTTCACAAGCCCAAAGGTTCACAGGTCACGATTTAGAACAATTATTGGGGTCAGGGTTCATGGTTATCGTTGGTAAGTGGAAACACACAAATGAGGAATTTCACGGCCCACAACAAACGTATGTTTCTCAAAAAAAAAAAAAAAAAAAAAAGAAAAAGAAAAGAAAACAGTCCAGAGAGTGGATTGTTTCCACTTTACATAAATAACTCAGCAGCACTTGAAAGAGGCGGCTATATAATCCAATTAAAAACTTTTATGCAATCTTCGAGATCAACACCTGTGAGCCAGCAGGAATGATGTGTAACTTCCCATCACTTATGGAAATGGGATGCAAATCATATGTATATCGAGTTGTATTTTTTCCCTATGTACGTTTTAACCAAGGCATTTCATAATGTCAAAATGTCAGAGGTTTCAGTAATAGCTAGCTTTCTTTAGGTTCATTATATCCACTGAGATACGCTGCTCCTAGTTCACTAGTGTGGCCCTAGGCAGAAATCAATGTCCGCAAAAAGGTTTTTGATACCACAGCAAGTAATCAAGGTTATGGAAAAGGGCATGCATTAACACAATTCCTCTGAAATATGCAGAGTTCATGTGCATATGTTCCAAGATTAAATCAAAAACTCAAATGTCAAGTGCAAATGCATGCAGATCCCAGCAAATAGGGCAGAGCTGCAGATATTGATACTAGGACTGCAGGCTCAGTGAGCAACATGACTTTAGTTAATGCTCAGTCCAATAGCATCGGAGGGGACGAAGTGGCACAAATGTAATAAATACATACCCAAAAGGAGTAATGCTTAATATTTAGCTTCTCCCGAGAAACAATTATCCTACTAATCATTTGTCATCAAGACACAAATGTCATTTAAAACAGCTTAGTTGCTAGAAAGAGATCATCTACTTGTATTTGTGCCCCAAACCATACACAGGACTAGACTCTGAACTGTGGAAATAAAATGCCATGAAAATTAACATGTGCACATTGCTCTGAACAATGCACCATGGATAATGGTAAATGATTATTATCTCTTATCTATGCATTGTTTTACCACTCAGAATTGCCTGCATAGAGTTTAAGATGGAAGATCAAAGGATGTAGCATTAGCAACCTCAGTATTCCTTTCCGACATCCATCTCTAGAGGTTCTTTCTTAAGTCCCTGGTGTGAGAGGTAGTAATTTGTCACTTTGCGCCAGCACCAATTAGATTAATTGCATTAGACAGGTTAGTTTAGTGAAACCCCCTCCTCTGGAGCTGAG